>NW_007246230.1:0-58402 GCF_000164805.1 Carlito syrichta | reverse complement strand
CAGCAGACTGGGAAAAAGTATTTGCCAACTCTAGGTCTGACAAAGGCTTAACATCCTGGATCTACAAGGAACTCAAACGTACTGAAAAGAAGAAAACAAACAACCCCATTATAAAATGGGCAAAAGACATGAACAGACACTTCACAAAAGAAGACATTCGAGCAGCCAACAAACACATGAAGAAATGCTCAACCTCACTAATCATCAGGGAGATGCAAATCAAAACCACACTGAGATACCACCTAACTCCAGTCAGAATGGCAATTATCAACAACTCAAAAAATAACAGCTGCTGGAGAGGGTGTGGTGAAAAGGGAACACTTCTACACTGTTGGTGGGAGTGTAAACTAGTGCAACCTCTGTGGAAAGCAGTGTGGCGATTCCTAAAAGCTCTAAAAATTGACCTTCCATATGACCCCACAATCCCCCTACTGGGAATATACCCTGAAGAACACAAATCACTCTATAAAAAAGATACCTGCACACGTATGTTTATCGCAGCATTGTTCACAATAGCAAGAACCTGGAAACAACCATGCTGCCCATCAAAAGAGGACTAGATTAAATAAATGTGGTACATATACATGATGGAATACTATGCAGCCACAAAAAAGAACAAAATCATGAATTTCGCAGCAACCTGGATGGAACTATAATCTATAATACTGAGTGATCTCTCACAGAAACAAAGATCCGAGTATCGCATGTTCTCACTCATATAATGGACCTTGAACATCCAACGTAATACTATAAGAGAATGACTGATGGTACTGGGAAACTATGGGGGGGAAGGGGGATGGGATTAACAGTAGCAAAATATCTGTCTGGGGATGGGAAAACACCTCTTATCAACAGGGTGCCTGAATGAAACATAATTGTACACCTAACCCTTAACTGTACCCCACAAAACCATAATAAAAAATATTGATTGATTTAAAAAATTGATTAATTAAAAAAAAAAAGAAAAACTCGTCGAATGATTCTGATGATCACCTAGGCTTTAAGAAGCACTAGTCTTTCCGACCTTCTACTCAATGCTGGAATCCCCTAAGTAGTATTTCTTCAAGGTTTTCATTTAGCCTTTTTGGGAACACTGCAAGCTCACTAATACACAGAGAAGCCCTTCACGGGGAAGTATGTAGTGTGTAGGGTTTTGATAATCAGAGGTGGAGGGTAAGGATATTTGAGGTAGAGTAAATATTAGAAATAACTAGAAAATAGAAGTTTGGGGAGGATACTTGGGACTCAATTATGGAGTGACTTCAGTATCAAGCTAAAAAAATCTCAATACTATTCTCTATATAATGGAAGACCTTGATGGGATCATAATTACATTGAGTTAGAAATTCTGCCAAACAGAACAGAATGGTGAGCAAAAAGAATGGAAGCAGGGAGAACCACTGGAAGTTTAATTCAGGAGCTCGTGAGGAGCAGTGAGGTGCTAGATCAGAATTAGTAGGAATGCCAAAGAGGAGGAAAGTATAAACTGCATTGCAAGACTAGTCCTACAAATCTTGACTGATTGGAGGCAAGGGGCAGAGTCAATTCTGGGGTTTTGAGGTCATGGAGTGGCAAAAACATTAATCCAGATAGTGATATCAGGGTCAAGAGTAGGTTGAGAAGGCAGATGGCAAATCAGATTTTTGACATTTGAAAATACATTTCTTTCCATCACCTCCCACATCATTCTGTCATTTGTCCTAGAGCAGAAACTGTGTATGCTCAGAAGCTGGCACAGAGTACACCCTCACAATGTTTGGTGAATGAACAGCCACTGTGAATATCTTTTCTTCTCTTTATCTGCTTTAGTTAGGACCTTATTATTTTTCACCTGGATAATTGTAAGCCCAAGTGCCCTAGCTTGTGTTACTGTCTTTGCGTGTTTTAGAAAGAAGCACCCTTCTGAGTTTATAAATTAGAAAGAGTCTTTATCTGCATGGATGCAGCCCTTTGTTCAAGGTCTGGAAAGCAAAATACACCTCTGTGGGATTATAAAGACACTTCTTCTTGTAGAAGGAAACCTTCCATTGCCAGGATAAAGAGCTCAGAGAGCTGAGTATAGAGGTGGACTTTTAGATCTCACTCATTCCTTCAGCTGGCACAGAGTATCCTGGAAATGTCTCAACTGGTCACCTTGATCCCACCCTGCCATTTCTCTTGCCCTCAGCAGTAATGATTTTTTTTTTTTCTAAAATGTGATTGTATCACATTCTGATTCAAACATGTCTGTATTTCCCCAGTGCCTGCAAAATGAAGTCCAAAGTTCCTAACTTGTAATGAAAGTTTGTTCATGGCAGCTTCTTCTCAGCCTCCTTCCCAGAGGCCACTTTCCTTCCTCATCCTCCTCTCCAGCTATAATTCCCTGAATGGACACGGAACAGTTGAGACAAGCACCTGTCCCTGGGCACCCCTCTCTCCTGCACTGAGACCTAGGACTCAGGGCTTTCCAGGCCATGGATGTCCTGCTTCCAGTCTGTGACCTCCTTGAGGACTAAGGATGTGTTTTGTTCATGTCGTTTTCCTCAGCATCTGGCTCAGGCTTGCTGAATGAACACATGACAACTTGACTTGAAGACAAGTGAAAAGTGCAGATTTACCACTACAAACCAGAGCACCAAAAGCAAACACAACAAAACCCCCCAAACTTTTTGCTTCTTTCCAAACATGAGGTATTTCATGTGTGATCAAAACCTTTTTCTTTTTTTATACTTGTCTGTAGTCTTGAAATGACTATTTATTTAGAGGTTAATGACCTATGAGAAGGTAATTACTTTAGTATATTTTACTTCCTGTGACTTATTACAAAGCTAGTTTGTTCTGGTATGTCCATGTGTTTTATCTTTGTGAGAAGCTTTAAGAAAAATTGTCCATAGATTTAGTAACATATTTGAATCCTTTACAAACAGGTCAACTTTGTTTTTTAAAAAAAAATTTTCAAAATGACTCTGTCCATCTGCCTGAGACTGAAATGCCATCAGTGATATCTATGATGGTGGTTTCAATAACTCAGATGCTAAATCGGTCAATTGATGAACTTTGAAATGCTTACATAGTCTATCAGAAGGTCTCACCTGAAACTTCCAGCCCAATTTGTGTGTGTGTATGTGTGTGCATTCTCTCTCTTTGCACAAATAATGTTAAAAAGCTAGGAGAATGTGTCTAATTAAAAAAATTAAGTGTAAAATTTCACTTAAATTTAAACAAAAATTACAACTAGGCAAAATATGGTAGTAGGAGACCAAGACAGGGGAGATGAGAGGTATGCCATTGACCGGCCAGCCTAAATATGGGTGTAGTTGAGTTTGTGAAAAATTTTCTCCCTTGAAGCCATGATGTCAGCAGTGAGCATGAATGCTGCTCAGAGGACGCATGTGTGCACTGCTTTTATTTTTTCATTCTTTTGACAATCATTTGAAAATATTCTCTATAGTTTTCAGCGTGCATAGTTTTTGCTGTTTCTTTTTCAGCTTATCTTTAGTTTCCAATAGTATTTATGACTTTTTTTTGCTGTGACTCTTTAAGTCATTTTTTGAAAATATATGACTAATTACTGATTTCAGTGCCCATTTATGATTAATTATTGCACCATAATTCGGCTTTATACACTGATTTTTCTGTCAATTTTTTTTCACACCCTGGATGTAACACATGCTTTGCTCATGGGAGTAACTATGACAGACATGCTTAGAAGAACTTGGTTTCTAATTTTGGCTTGGAGTCTATGATATTGTGTCTTAAGTTACCTTATCTTTCAGATTAAAAACTTGAGCTTCTGAAGCCCAATATTTTCTCCAAATGCAAGGCATAAATATTGTAAAACAGGTATTAATTATCTTAACAGATTAATACCATAATACTAATGTACCCTCCATTTCCCACAAACTGTTTCTCTTTTGAATATGCCTCATTTCTATTTTCTGTGAAATGAAGTTGGCTGTAACAATCTTGTATTACTGATATCCAAAATATTTCTCCCTTTTTTCTGTCTTTAAATATCTGTTGAGTGCCTCATGGGGAACACAGAGAGACACACTTGACCACAGGAGCAAGACAGAATTCTGTCTTAAACAGCTCCTCCCTAGCATCCCTATGTTGTCCAGGACAGCACTGGGCTTGTATAACCAGTAAATATTTGCTGATTTGAACTTCACATTGTGAATACTTTTATCATTTATTTCATTTATTTGTTTATTTCAGTACTAAAGAGTAACTAGTGTCTGTTGGTAGAATACTCTTACTTTTCAAATTCTGAGTCCAGTCATGACTTCAAAAATAGGAACAACTCTCAAGGCTTATTTGGATCTATTCTTTGTTCACATTCAAGACAAAATTACATATGGGAAAAATGTGAAGTGGAAGAAAAAGGAAAAGCCAGGATACTACTCTGCTTCTTTTCTGGTATGTAGAAAATTGGTCATATGTTTATTGAATTTGGCTTAAACAATTAAATTAGAGACAGATTGCAAGGTTGTCTGATGTAGTGTCTGACACACCGTAGAAGCTAAAAAATGCTAGTTTAGTTATTCTAACGTAATGGACTATGACTACAGCATCTTGTTCTTATTTCTATGTGATCCACCATCTTATTTTCTTTTTTTTTGTTTTTTTCATTCCAAGAATGGTCTGTGTGTGCTTCACTTCTAAATCTGTAAAAGGAGTTCAATGTTTTGTTACATTATAAAGTGCAAACAAGAATCTTAGGCCGGCATTTTCCCTAAAGTTAAATCTTAAAGTGATTTAAGACACCTTGGGAATAAGGGTACCTGATCTCAAACCAGGCAAAATGGGGACCAAAGGTAAGCCCAAACTTTACCTGTACCATACCACTTGTATATCTAATCCTGACTTGCACTCCACATCTTTAAAATTAAATTAAATTAAATTAAATTGAATTTTAAAAAGACATCTTGGGGAGATTATGTGGGCTTCCACATCAGTGAATGATGATTTTTATCTTTATCACATCCATTGTGATATAGTACACAGCACAGCTTATCTCTAGTTTTCAATAGTTTTTATGACTTTGTTGGCTCTGACTCTTTTAGTCATTTTTTGAAAACAAATGAGTAAACAGCTATTTTATTTTAATGACCCACAATTTATTACTGGTGCAATGAGAAGTAAGAAAATAGCACACTTTTATGACTGTTATTTCACAGTCACTCAAATCAGAACTGGAATGCCACCAAAAACAACTCCCTGTTAGCCCAGAGAAAAAAAAGAAAGAAAGTAAAGGGGAAATTCAGATTAGTCACAAAGAAGTTCCCCCGCCTGCCTGCAAAAGTTGCAGCGTTAAAACTGAGAGAGATCGTTCTGCTCTTTCAATCGCCTTTTATCTCTGGTCCTGGGTCCTCTGCCTGTTTTCTGATTGATAGGCTTTGTTTTGCCTTGATCTCCTCCTTGCCCTCCAGGTTCCCCTTTTCTGTGTCTGTATCATCCCTGTATCCAGACTGCGAAGATGGAAGGGGTCCAGCCCCCAGATGAGACTGTGGGGAACGCAGCCAAGCCAAGATTCCAGAGGAGCAAGCTGCTGCTGGTGGCCTCTGTGATTCAGGGGATGGGGCTGCTCCTGTGCTTTGTTTTCATCTGCCTGCACTTCCCCACTCCTCAGGTAAGACCACCATGGGGCTTGCTTCCAGCTTGTGCTGGTGGCAACTGCCACAGCTGCAGTCACCTAGATATAATCTGATGCCCAAGTTGTTGAGTTTTCTTCCCTCCCTGTGGCAATTGTAAAGTGTGGTTAAACACCCTTCTGTCGCTCCTTTCCTTCCTTCTTTTCAATGGTGCAGATGCAGGGCAGAGTGGAGGAAGGGCAGAGACACAACTTCTAGATTTTTTTCATTTTCTTTGCAATGCTAGAATTCTGGCCTTCCTCTACGAGCTGCTACTTTGAAGCTGTGAGTCACTGGTATACTTGGTCTATCCTTTCTACTGCAATGTATTCGATCAGGGAACTAATATAAAAAGGAAATAAGAGGCAAGTTCCGCTTTCCTACCATGTTCTTACACCCCATGGATACTCAAGGAGATTTTCTTTTTAATGATTGCTGAGGGTATCACTACTCAGTTCCTCCAAACATCTTTCCCTGCATTTCCAGTGCAGTGACGGATGTGTGCATTTGTGTGTGCCTCCGCATCCACCCATTCACCCCAGCAATGTAATTTGGTCTTGTTTCTCATAGTCTGTCTCTACAAGTCTCAACTTAACAACATCACTTTGTCTTTTTCTGCTTCATTCAGTACATCATGTAGTAGGTAAATTCTAGTTCTCTAGTATTTTCCCCACTTAAATAAAATGTTCTTTCTATTTTTTCTTCTCTGTATTCTTGCTCCACACTTCCCTCTTTTACATTATTCTTTTCTTATTTAGTAGTTTAGTTATACAAACATCATTAGGTCTCCAAGGAGATGCCACTAAAAAGAAAATAAATCTATACTCTCTTCATGTTCCCTTTTGGGGCTGTTCTGATCATTCTTGCTTTCCTGGCTGGTTGCTCTGGGTTAGAAAGTCTCTTCCTGATAAAGATCAGACAGTAGTAACTTTTATTTCTGAGGGTCGTGTCAAATACTGGGTACCTCAAATTAAGCCAGGATAAGATGAACAGTCCTAGAAAATGCCTGGGCTTGTCTCAGTCTACAGGAAATGGGGGTTTTGGTGCACAGCGGCTGGTGGAAATGTGTGTGGTTGTGATCATTGTACCGCAGAGAGTGCTTGTGTACCCAAATTCCAGAAGTTTAGCTGAGTCTGCGGACCAGTCAGCACAGCAAACTCATCCTCTCCTCATCACACTACACATTTACTCCTCCATGCAAAATCTTTTCATTGAAATTAAAGTAGTCTATTTGGGAGAGTGCATGGGGGTGGGGTGAGGTGTCCATGGCAGGATGCCCAAGACATCAACCGGAATCAGGTTCTTCCGAGAAGAGAGAAAAGAGCAAACAGTGTAACCAAAAATAGAACAGCTGAGTCCATTCACCAGGTCTGCAAGCCCTGAGAGTGTTTTTTTAAACAACCACAGTGTTACAATTTCTTTATATCGTGGGCTGATAAAAAGACAGGACACACGGTCCCAGTCAAGGTTAGTCAACTGTACAAGGGCTCTGAGAAGGAGAAAGCAGAAGATGAAACACGGGCCAGGCATGGTGGCTCAAGCCTGTTATACCAGCACTTTGGGAGGCCGAGGCAAGAGGATTGCCTGAGCCCAGGGGTTTGAGACCAGCATGGGCAACTTGGTGAGATCTTGTCTCTGCAATCAATCAAAAAATTAGCTGGGCATGGTAGCCCACGCCAGTGGTTCCAGCTTCTTGGAAGACTAAGGTGGAAGGATCGCCCAAGTCCAGCAGGTCGAAGCTGGGGTGGCCGTGAGCGTGCCACTGCACTCTGTCCTGGGCGATAGAGTGAGACTCTGACTAAAAAAAAAGATGAAATATGGATGTACAGTCTGCTGCTGGTGGGGGCCATCCTAGACTATCAATACCCTGGGATGCTGAAAAGAAAAGGGGTCCTTTCTGGCAAGCCACTCAACAACTCGGGGACAGAAGGAATGCTGTGGGAAGAAAAACTGAGTACTGGTTTCTAAGACATTAGAACTCACAGTGGGCAATTTCTAGGAGAGAATTAACTTTCTGCAATTCTGGTGCAGACGTGCAAGCAAAGACAAAGGGGCGTGTTTGAGTTGCTTGCTTAAGAAACATGCTCCTGTCTACTCCTAATTTTTTTTGTGGTTCAGATATTTAAAATACCCTCACTTGATATTACTTTTTTTCTTATTTCTAGCTAGACTGTTTTAGTCAGCACAATTTCTTTTGTTATAAAACCTAGGGCAGCACAATTGGTCCTTACAATTTAATCTTGCATTTATTATTTAAACTTTATTATGGGAGGGATGGCATAGATGGGTTGTGTTTGTGTTTCCCTGGAACCTGATAAAATAATGTTGGTGTCAGTGGTGGCAGCAGTGTGTGTGTGTGTGTGTGTGAGAGAGAGAGAGAGAGACAGAAGAGAGAGAGAAATTGAGAGAGACGGTTTGTAGAGTAGCTGATGAAAAGGGGACATTGACTAATAGCCTTTTAAAACCCATCTGCAAGAATGTTTGGAATTTTTATTCAGGGACGAAGGAGTGTGGTGATCAGGTCAAACCTCTACTGTTATAAGACATAATGCTACAGTGATGTGTGTTGGAGGTGAAATAGAGGTGAAATCTTCATCATTTACCCAGTCAAATTGGATTTCTTCTATTGCAAGAGAAACGAATTGGGGAAATAATAATACTTTTCTATTTCTTAGATTTAATTTTTAGCCTTATAAAATAATTGTATACATGGATGGCTATGTAAATACAGATATAGTTATTAAACTTCATTTGGCAATCAACATTTCCTTCAATCAAATTTATATAGTATTACATGAAAAGCAGAATATTTTACTTTTGAGATGCCAGAAAAAAAGATGGACTTTTTCCACTCTCACTCTTCATATAATTCACTTTTCTCTTTGGGCCTGGATTTTCTCATTTGTAACATGATGTAGTTGGATTGGATGATCAGGAAGATCTCTTCCAGCTCATACCTCTGAGTATGTAGCTTATGTATTCATAGACTGAGATATGAGAAACACAAAATGTGAGCCAACAGACTTTTAGGTTTAAGTTTATGGATTTCTTGGCTTTTAAAAAAAGGACTGGGGCAAATCAAATTTGCCCAAATATACTTTTCTATACCTAATTTATATACTCTGTAAATATCTAGATAACTTATTCTTGATTGGCAAAATACATTGTTTAGAAAGGGGAAGGAAGTTTATGTCCTAGAAGAATATTCAAGACACAAATTATAAAAACGAGTGCTGTGTGTCACCAAAACCAATACACAGAGTTTGGATATTACATTGAGACTTCCGCTTAAAGTGTTGGCCTTCCAGTCATATTTGGAACTTCAGCTGGGGAACAAGGGCAGAAAATAACTCTGACCTACAAGTTGTGAGAAGCTTCACTGAAGTCTTACTCTTCCAAGATTCTCATCACCTTTATAACACCTTAAAGATATGAGGGCTTTTAGTGAATTTTTCAGCAATTCACACCATGAAAACTTTAATTCTCATAACATTTTTTGATTGGGAAAAACAAATGTGGAGGTAGTTAGAAAGTGGCTCGACCAGTTCGCTATCAGTGGGAGCCAGAATTAGAACACAGTTTCTTGATGAAGTTTCAGGTTATAACTTGGACCTTTCTATGTATCATGTAATAAGAGAAAGAGAAGTTTGACTGAAAAATCTTGTTTCAGATGAGCTCAATTTAAATACCTCCATGTAATCTAGCAAGTTTCTAGAAATTCTTTTTTCATGACACATGAAAATAAGATAATTTCAAATGCATTTGAATTTGCTTTTTATAAACAAATCTTTGAAAATTAAAGGAAACATCTGAAGTATTGAACTGACTAGTCAGAGGTACTTTGAGACTCTTATAGAAGGTATTGCTAAAAAACAGAATTGTTGTTTTCGAGATAAGAAAACAGAAACCCAGAGAGGGTAGGTGAATTGCTCATGATCACTTAACTAGTTACTTAACCAGAAACTCCTGACTCCTAGATTAGGGTTCTTCCTATTGTTAATCAAAACATCCTTATACAAATTCATTCCATTGAGTATATTCTTGTACTATTTGAGGCACTGGAGATGCAAACATTCATTGGAGGAGGTTTTTGAACTCTTTGAACGCACAGTCAAGATATGGGGGGTAGGGACAGGGATTGAAGGAGCCTTGTAGAGGCATGCTCAAGGGACAATGGGAAGGGAAGAGGAGGCAGGAAGGGCAGTCTCAGCCTTCTGGGGAGTCAGGGAAACTAACTGAAGAGAGAATGAACAGTAAGAGGAGTAGAAATTTTCTAAACAGACAAGAGGGCCAGAAGAAAAGAGGGGACTGAGCCGGAACAGCAAGGCGTTTTGAAGAGCTGAAGTTGTGTCTTCACGGGGAAGAGTGTCAGGGATGAAGGTAAAAATCTAGATGGGGTCAGATCACAAAGGGTTTCGTGAAAATCGTGCTGAGGGAATAAACTTCATTATATTTTAAGTCAAATACAATACAGGAACGTTTACCAAAGTCGTTGCTTCTCCAAATTTTGCTTCTCTTATGTAGTCTATATATTGGCAAATATACACAGTAAATCTCATTTGATAGACACTAGGGGGCACTACAGTAAAACTAACCATTCCCCTGTGTCTTGTAAAGAGAATCTACCCTCTTTTCCTGAAGAAGATTGGAAAACAGTCAGTCAAGTGCTCATCCACATATAAGAGAATGAACAATATCAGGGGGCCTAATAGTGTCCATTGTTTACATAGTGATGACACTTTCTAAATGAAAACTTCAGTATATGTTGTGACTCATATACTCAAAATAGGACAGAATGACTTGAATTGGGATTATGCTGGATAATTTCACACACGTGCCCATATAGACACAAATGCACACACACAGAGGAGAACTGGGAAATAGGTGGACAGGCCCGTGGTGTAGACCCAGGCATACATGCTCCATCTTCCTCTTCTCCTCAGCCCCTGGCCACTAGCACTGAGTAGACACAACCTTCCTGAGGGCTGGTCACCTGCCCTTCCAATTCTGTTTCTCCCAAAAGCAATGACTTCACTCTCAGAAGGCCTGCAGTATTCCCTTCACATTCAGGGATTCTCCATGGAAAGTTAACATTAATCTTCTTGAGTAACTTGGGTTAGGGGAGCCATGCACAGTGTTCTTATTACCATCTAACAAATAAAAAAATATGAGTTAAGAAGTAGAAAGGCTTATGTCCCCACAGTCACAGATGAAATACATGGTAAAGTGATAAAGTTGTATCAACACAGTTCTCCAACATTCTAAGCCTTGTATATTTTGTCTGCAGTCACCCTAATTTGTGATAGCCACATCTTTTCAAACAAGGGAATGAAAACATACTTTATTACACAAAATTACAAAATATAAAACATCTTCTCAGATTTGGGTTGGAAGTCACTGAGGTGTAAAAAGAGTACACTGGACCAGGAACCAAAAACTCTGAACCCTGAGTAAATTCCCTGAAATTCTCCTAGTGTCAGTTTGATCATTTCCAAAATTGGAATTTGGTTTTTGTGAGGCTCAGATGATACAGAACTTTGTAAATGCTGATATTATTGTTGTTGCTATTCATGACAGTGCTTTCATAAGCATACTGTCACTAAAATGTTTACTTTGTAGCACACACACACACACAGACACACACACCCCATGGCTTAAATTTTAGAAAGTGTTAAACTCAACTTTATAGATCTTGATTTCCCTACTGTAAATTTTTATAATTAAAAAATCCACCTCAGAATAGTTCTATTATTTTTGAAGATGAATTTTGAATTAAGAGCTCATGGCTGCGTTAGAGAGCAAAGAAAGAATGAAAAGGAGAATTTATGAGGATATGAAGTGTTATGAGGTTGGTGTCTGTCTGAAAGTGGCTCAAGAGATTTCAAATTCCACACTAGAACACATGAGTCATGCTGGTTCCATTTTCCCTCACTTTGATATATTTTATGTAATTCTCCAATGACTTGGCTGTCCAATAAGGCAGAAAATTAGATTTGCAAGAGGCATGGTTCACAGTACTAGAAACATTTAGGATATGATTGGCATAACTAAATTTTTTTTCTTTTCAGTACACCTTTCATTCTGAGATGTATCTTGGGTGGGTTCTTAATTTGTTTAAACATATCTAACTTTGATAATATAAAAATTTTATTTAAGAACACACGCTGACTGACAAAAAGATAAACAAACAGTACACATTTAATAAGAGCTTGTGAATGGAAAGCTTTATATCCAAGGTATTCTATGTATAGGTGGGGAAGAGAGGGTGCCAGTGAGTTAAATGAGGTGTTTCAGGGTTGGGCTTGCCTGTTGGCAGCCAGAGCAGGAGCCTAGAAAGCCAGTGTCAAACAAAGATCAGGTTAAAAGTGAAATAATATTACAAAGATCATAAGGAAGCATCAAAGCAGTCATCAAGGGAAAATAAAAAAGCCACACTAGGTTATAAATTGTAAAACACATCTTGTGCAATTTAGTAATATAAAACATATTTTGAATTACTTGTGTGTTGGTTGCTTACAGTTTTTAGCTTCCAAGGCCCCTACAGCCATTATTCTGGCCATGTGTATGGTAAAATAAGACTGAATCAAAGCTCTTTTTTTGGGGGACAGATGGATAGTAAGGAGGTTGAATGGTATCCTTCAAGGTACTGTTTTCAATAGCAGTCCCTAATTTCTGAAGTGCTTTCCCTGCTTCTGGCCGTACTTTGTCACTACGGCCTTGCAGAAAGGTTTTGTGCAGTCGTCGCTGAAGAAATTTGAAGCATAGAGACTGACTAGGTTTGCACAGAAAGGTCAGGGTTAGAAACTAAGAGCCAACCTACATTCTAGTCCTGTCTCTTTTCAATATACTTGGCCATGACTCCATGACTCCGAGCTTCAAGAATGTTGACTGGTTGTTTTTAAAATTTGTTTTCTTTTCTGGTATCAGGTGCTTTTGAAGAAAAATTGGAGGAAGGACTTATGCCATCACAGACAGAAGAAAGACTCTTTTTAAAACAAAGATTGAAATCTACTGACATAAATACAGATAACATAATCAGTAGAGTCCTAACAATTGCATGATACCTTATTGGTTATTCTCAAGAAGCAGTCAAAGCATTGCATGTATGATATATGTGTAGAAGAGGAAGAGGACCTGGATTCTGGTACTTTTATAGTTAAGTCATTAATTCTCTCTGAGTCTTATTTGCATCTCTCTCTCTCTCTTTTAAGCAATAGGTGATTAGACTATAAAATCTTCCAGGACCTTTCTAGTTCTTCCAGACTCTGGTTCAAATAATTACTTTAGTATAATAGTATAATTTGCACACTATATGTAAATATTCATTCAATCATGCAGTAGTTTCCCAGGGCCGTAGGAACAAATTACTGCAAACTAGGTGGCTTAAGTCAAAAGAAATTTACTCTCTCCTAGTACTAGAAAGCAGAAATTTGAAACCAAGCAAAATCCTGCCATCTCCTGGTGGCTCCTAACAGCCCTCAGTGTCCTTTGGCTCGTAGCTGCATCATTCCAAGCTCTTTTCCATCTCCATATGGTCTTCCTTCATGTGTCTACCTCTGTATGTCCTTTCCTTGTCTTCTGAGGACATCAGTCATATTAGATTTAGGGCCCACCCTAACCTAGTTGACCTCATGTCAACTTAGCTAATTATATTGGCAAAGACCTATTTTAAAATAAGGTCACATTTGAGATTCCACAAGTACATGAATTTTGGGGAGACACTATTCAATCCACTGAAAATCATTTATTCATTTACTTATTCAACAATGTTTATGGAACATCAGTTGCCCATCACTGAGGACACAATGGTGAGCAAAATCGATATGGTCTTCCTTGCCCTCCCAGAGTTTGGAACCCAGTAGGAAAAGAAGGCAGGTAAATAAACAGTAGTGTATGATAAGCAATGGATTCCCATGTAGGATGCAATTCTTCAATAAGAAGTTTCACAAAAAGCTACCCACTAGCTCCAATGCCTGGTTTCTTGATTGGGATTATAATGTGAGCATATTTTTCTGTTGCGTTAGGTTGTTGGTTTTTCTTCCACCAATTAACAGAAAGGCTCCAGTTTAAATTGACATTGTCATCATTGCCACTGCCATCATCCACGTCCGATGGCACTGATATTCCGTGATAATTTTACCAGTCACCAGTCTCAGTTTGTATCAGAGCACATGCAGAGGATTACTTAGCCTCCCACAAATGAGTCTAAGAGTTTTGCTGTATGCACAATACTATGAATAATCTTGTTTGCTCATAAGTGTCAGAAGCAGCCACTTGGGGAGGAGGAGGTCTGCTGCTTTTGTTCAGACGATCTTCTTATCACTCAGCCCCTGAGATTCCTCTTTTGAATACTGTGATTGGCCTAATCTCTGAAATAGAAGTATTCTTAGACACTTGATTCTAATCATCTTAATTGAGGCTGATCATTGAGAAGGGGATAGTAGAAGCTGAGGAAGGGAAAGGACTTGTTCTGGCTGAAGAACAGAACCCAGGTGTGTTTACTCTCAGCCCAATGCCTTGTCTGCTCTACTAGGTTGACTTCCCAAGGCAATATTTTATCCTTTTTCTGTAGCAAATAAGATGGAGAAATGAGGATGATTTCAAATAGAAGGATATTGACTGTAATAATTCTGCTGCTCTCTGTATTCAAGGATGAATGAGACAATTTAAAAACTTTGGGCAAAGCCGGGCTCGGTGGCTCAGCCTGTAATCCCGCGCCTTTGGGAGGCTGAGGTGAGTGGATTGCCTGAGCCCGCGGGTTCGAGACCCGCCTGGGCAGCGAGACCTCATCTCTACAATAAATCAAAAAATCAGCCGGGCGTGGTAGCGCATGCCTGTAATTCCAGCTACTTGGAAGGCTGAGGCGGAAGGATCGCTGGAGCCCAGCAGGTTGAGGCTGCGGTGGCCGGGAGCGGCCACTGCACTCCACTCTGGGCGACAGAGTGAGACTCCAATTCCAAAAAAAAAAAAAACTTTGAGCAAGTTGTGGTGTTGATTAGAGCCAGTGTCAGCTATTATGTGACCATGCAGCCACTGGCAAAGGTTCAGCCATGACCTAAGGGCTACATTTCACCTGGGTTCAGTGAAAATTTATTTGCTGAGTGCTATTGTGTTTGAGACATGGTAAGAGGTAAGGTGGGTACATTGTAAATCTACCCTTTCAGTTGCTTAGAGACTAACTTGATACTAGGATATTATGATGGATACTTACCCAATCACTGAGGTGAAGAAGGGAGTTTTCAGAAATGCCTTGTTAGATTTTTCCATCAGTGTACTTCAAGGACTTCTCCAGTTAATGTGGAAAGAGGAGCCAGATACAAAAGACTCTTCCCCTTGAGGATGTCAAGACTTGATGCATTAGGTCAAGCATAATACTGAAACTGTCTTTATGTAACATGGATTTTTTGGTTCATTTGATTGTTTTCCTAAATTTCTGATATTCTTCTTAAGAATCTGCCGCTTGCTAAATTTTAGGGACAATAAAACCATAGTTTAAGAAGGGCTACCCCAAAAAATCCATTATTACTTTTTGTAGTACAGGCTTCCCCCATTAGTTAAGTGTTCTAGGAACCCACTGACATCAGTGTGCCAGCTAGCATTGTTGTGAGAGCCTGCATTTGGCTTCAGTGAATTTTTTTTGAGGTTCCTTCAACACATTTGCCCATTTCATGATGGATGATTTATGTCCACACTGTGCTGAGTGTTTAGCAGTTTTTGACCCAAAACAGCATGATCCCTCTTGCCTCACTTTCTCCATGCACCTGATCTTACTCCTAGTGACTTTTTTTGTTTCCCAGTGAAAATAGTCCTTAAGGGAAACCTTTTGCCAATGTGGAGGAGGTGTCCTTCATTCTGTTCATGTGATGTATTACACTTAGTGATTTGCGTATGTTGATCCCAGAGGATATCTGCTTTATCACTACCAGCTCTACTTCACCAGGGCACTTAAAAAAGTTGGGAAATTTCTTTAATTTGCAAGAAGCCTCTGGAGATTTTTGCAAAGTCTGTAAAAATTATCAAATCACAAGGACTTTTAGATTAGGAAGCTTGAAGTAAATTTGGGAATGAGAAAATTTCATTTTTTTTCTCTTTTGTTAAAATTGGCTTAAAATTGCAACTTTTTTCTGAAGGGATGCTCATGATCTTCTAGTGAGTTTTGAAGATGAGAAACTGACATCCAGGATATATATGTGTGTGTGTGTGTGTGTGTGTGTGTGTGTGTGTGTGTGTGTGTGTATCTCCACGCAAAAGAATGAAATCATGTCTTTTGCAGCAACATGGATGAAACTGGAGGCCATTATCTAAGTGAGATAACACAGAAACAGTCAAATACCAGATGTTTCTCACTTATAAGTGGGAACGAAGCAATGGGTACACATATGCATGAACATACGGAGTAGAATAACTGACACTGGAGATTACAAAAGGTGAGGGGGGGAGGGTGGGTGAGGGATGAAATTTCACAATTCAGATGATGGGTACAGTACAAGCCCATACTTAATCACTATAATCACTACATGTATGGTATCCTCCCCCCACATAAAAGAAGCATTGGACAGACCTTTCTGTTGCATCATCAGCTGCTCCCAGACATGACACTTGTGCATTATACAGTCAATTGGTCAAATGACCTTTTGATATTTTCTGTTTTCTTTTAATATCTGGAGAGGATCTGGGAATTTTGCTTTTCTTGATATACAGAACACTAAGTTTATATATGTGGGGAGACCAAATACCTTCTAACTGTTTTCATGAAGACCAGATTCTTTTGTATTGTTTCTCTGGACTACTGAGAGTCAGAGGGTTGATATGATGACTTTGTTAGTCTTTTTTTCTTTTAGTCATTCTTTTATTCTGCTATCATATATGAATACACATATAGTACATATATAATATAGTATGCGACATGGATCTTGCCTTCTGTGTGCATCCAAGATTAAAAACTGATGCTGATCAACTCCTTACAATGTTCTATGCCAGGTGCTGATCACTCACATACATTTTTTCATTCAAACTTTGCAACAACCTCTGAGCTGTAGCTTTTTTTATATCCATTTTACTGGTGTAGAAACTGAAAATTGGCAAGGCAAATGCAATTTTCTCAAGGTTACCAGCTAAGTAGCCTAAGTATGGGAGATAAGACTTGTATCCATTGGCAGTATTATGAGTCAATAAGGTGATTTTTTTTTTTTTACATTGAGGTTCACTCTTGGTGTTGTTCATTCTGTGGGTTTTGACAAATGAATAATGACATATGTCATCATTATAGCATCATACAGAACAGTTTCACCATCCTAAAAATACCCTGTGCTCCACCTATTTATTTCTCCCCAGTCTCCTAACCCTTGGCACCCACTGATGGTTGTAGTCCCCATAGTGTGCTTTCTTCAGAATGGCATATAGTTAAAATCATACAGTGTGTACCTTTTTCAGATTGCCTTCTTTCATATAATAATAAGCTTTTAAAATGCCGCCATCTCTTTTCATGGTTTGATAGTTCATTTCTTTTTGGTGTTGAATAATGTATCACAGGTTTTATTTATCCATTTACTTACTAAAGAACATCTTGGCTGCTTCCAAGTTTTGATATTGTGAGCAAAGCTACTATAAACATCTATTTAAACAGAATGATTTTAAATACTTGCTAAGGGAAGGCCTTGAAGGTGGTAAGAGTCTGATGGCAGAGACAGATGAAGGGACATTCCTGGTAGAGAGGAGAGTGGAAGTGAGCATTTTTTGAATGCTTATCATGTACCAGGCAATTGACGGGTGCTTTAAGTTATTCAATCTTCAGAGTCATCTCCTGGAACATTCCAATCATAGCAGTATGCCTTATTTTCACACATATGAAATCTAAAGCTAAGACACCATATGAACTTTTTCAAATTCACAAAACCAAAGAAGTCATGGTCTGAGCTGAATCTGACTTCAAAGCCTATGCTCTCTGTCCTATATTACGAGGCTCTCTATCCAAGGGCAAGGAGATGGGAGCAAACGGTTGGCTAACTCATCACACAAAGAAAGGGTATGTGTGGCACTAAAGCTTGAGAAGGAGGTTGGAGACAGGCTGTGCAAGGTTTTGACTTGGGCTCTGTGGGAGTATCTCTGGGCAGTGGGGTAGTCAATATTAGGTCATCAGGTATGGAAGATGAGGAAGAAGAGGAAGGATAATCTTTTTCTACTTTACAACATTGCCTAAACTTGAAGGTATTGGTGCTCACAAGTAAGAGACTCAGAAGTAAAAGTCTTCTGAGAAAACACAAATTTCTATCCTTGGTGACTTTCAGAAGGAACAAGACACCTGAACCTGGAGTTCCAATAGATCAACCTGAAGAAAATGATCTACTGGAAATCCACACTCTGAAAGGGAGTACACTTTCCTCACTGCCTGTCAGTATCTTGGTCCCAGAGGATATCTGCTTTATCACTACAAGCCCTACCTCATCATAAACTTTAAAAAGTTGGGGAATTTCTTTAATTTGCAAGACACTTCTGGAGATTTTTGTCAAGTCAGTCAAAATAATCAAATCACAAGGACTTTTAGATTTGGGAGCTTGAAGTAAATTTGGGAATGAGGAAGTTTCATTTTTTTCCTCTTTTATTAAAACTGACTTAAAATTGCAACTTTAAAATTTTAAATTATAGAAAGTTCCTTCTAAAGGGATGTTCATGATCTTCTAGTGAGTTTTAAAGATGAGAAACTGACCTCTAGGAAGATTATGAAATGTGCCTAAAATGACACAGTACCTGTCTGCCTAGCCTTGGAACCAAGTTGCTGTGTGCTGAGCCCTGTGCTTATTGTGCTTCTGACTCTTACAGGTGTCATGCTGACACCAACTGGCCCACAGAGCAGTGGAGACATTTATTTACTTAGGGGATGTGGTGATAGAGTCATCTACCTTTTGACACGTCTTCTTCTATAGCATTGCCTTAAGCACAAGAAATATTAATTCAGTTGCCACAAACAGGGAACAGAGGGGAGGGAGCTATAGACTTCCATTTCTATCCAAGTCAACATCGCTTTCCATGTGCTAACACATTAAACTATTAATAACACTGCTCCTACAACCCAGCCATTGGCAGCACTCACAAAAGTTCTCTCCTTTCTTCCAGCACTGCCTATGGGTTTCAGCTTGTTATTATATTCATAAGGGAAACAGGGAATTTCTCATGTGTGTGGGCAGTCCCCAGCGGAATCCGCGTAACTGATGCTATGAGTGTGCCCGGAGAGTGGGAGTCAGGGATTCCACTACTCACAGCATGAAAACACACCCTCCCTACACCTTTGACAAGACATCTCACCAAAAATAACTTTGCCGGAAGAGGTGTCATTTTTGTCAGGCACAATAGGCTTTTTTTTTTTTAAGTGAGAAAGTAGGATTTATTGAGAGGACAGAAAAGCTTCCACAGTGGGTGGGAACCAAGGGGGTTGCCTGGGCTTTTTTCCTATTTTTCTTTTTAGTAGGCAATACAAGCATATAATACAAAATTAAAAATAAACAAATAAACAACCAGGAGGCCATATAAAGTAGTGTCCCTCCTCCTGACCTCAGGCTTCCAATTTCTTTGTTCAGAGGCAAAATTTGCAACTAGTTTCTTGTATTAATATATTATTTTAGATCAATTCGGTGTCCACTGCAAGCATTATTATTATTTTTAAGACAAATGTCAATGTACTTTACATATAATTCTGCCTTTCTTTTTTTACTTAATAAATGTTGAAACTGGTTCCATATTGTTCTTTTAACCACTAGATTACTATAAACATTTTATCTACCAGGCTTCTTCTCCACTGTTTTATTTCTTTTCTTGCTGTTGAGTACTGACTTGGTTCAAGTCAGGTTTTTCAAGCTGTTGAAGAGAAGGGAAAGACTCAATGTTAGAAAAAAGCTGCACCCAATCTACTGAACTCTGAAGGAGTAGAACAGTTATTGTTGGCTGTGCCCCTGAAAATAGGATGTTCTTACTCCTGTGTTACAGCAGAAAAACCATTATGCAGGAAGCATCCAGAACTTACTCCTAGTGCATTCTGGGAGTCCGTGGCCACTATGGATTGATTGGTCACAGCCCTCTCCATGAGGGAATCTCTATGAGTGAGTAGATTTCTTAACAAGATAGCCATTAAATGCTCTTGTTACAGGCTGACCGGTTTCTTATGCCTGTTGCCCAGAAAAAAACAAGACTGATTCAGCCATTACAGTGGAGAAAGAGTTTAAAACTGCAAGGCAGCTGAGCGAGGAGGGTGGGAGATATGTCTCAAATCCATCTCCCTGAGAATTCAGAGACTAGGATTTTTAAAGGGGATTTGGTGAACGAGGAACTAGGGACTGCTGCTTGGTTGATGATGTCATGGGGGTGTTGAAGCTGCCTTCATGTCACAGAGTCAATTTCTGGGAGGGGGTGTCGCAGGATCGGAGAAGTTAGCTTCCTGGTATGTGTTCTGAACCCAGGTGGGGCCACAGGTTCATCATAATTCAAAGCCTGAAAATATCTTCTTAGGTTTTACATAAACACTATTCATAAAGCAAGTCCTGTGACCATGGGCTACTAGCCCCTAGGCAGTAAGCCATTTTGGAGGTTGTTTAGGAGGAAGATGTGGGAAGGTGAGGTCCCTGGAGATTGGAGCCACATTTGTCCTTCAGCCTCTGCTTTTATCTTCAAGGAGATCTATGCAGTCTTAGGTCCATTGTTTAAGGAAATATATGTTATCAGTCTTGAAGGAGCAGCTTCCCCCATCCCCAGGATCAGGACATGAAGACAATCAATTGCCCTCTATTGGAGTGAACCCAAACTTAGAAACAAAAGGTTTGATAAATTCTAACTATAGCAGCAGCTTTTCAGGGTTTGGGTCTTTTCTATGGCTTTTACCCTGTGGACTGATGTTTATTAATTTTATATAGACTGTTTTCACTCTGTTATCCAAAATGGAAAATTGGGGCTCAGTGCATCAAAACAATATACCAAATAAGAATTTGGCAGAAATGAGGACATGTCTCAGATTCTTGCATGAAAGAACATAATAGTTCTCTAACTTATCTTGGAGGTGCTATGAAAAAGCAAGGGGGGGGGGGCAGGTAGGAAGTCTGGGTTCAATCTTCACTGAAAAAACCAAGTCTTTCATCACGTCTTTCCCTCTACAGGCTCTTGTATTTCTGTTCCATTGGATTTGAATTTCCAAGTCCATTTGTTCACTTTTTTTTCCCTAAAAGTATATCTTTTTCCTCCCTCAGGTGTCACCTCAGTATCCTCCAATTCAAAGTATAAAAGTACAATATACCAGTAAGTATTGTCAAAAGTTTGATTGATTTATATGTTTGAAAGAATTTTCTCGTCTCTTAATTTCCTCCAGAATACAAGATTGCTATTTTTCCTTATGAAAGGAATTAAATTCCATGTAAATCCCAGAGTTTTTAGAGCCTGCATATTATTATTATTATTATTATTTTTATAATTAATCAGTATTTTTTATTATGGTTTTGTGGGGTATAGTTAAGTGTTAGGTGTACAATTACGTTTCATTCAGGCACCCTGTTGATAAGAGGTGTTTTCCCAGCCCCAGACAGATATTTGCTACTGTTAATCCCATCCCCCCCCCATAGTTTCCCAGTACCGTCAGTCATTTTCTTATAGTATTACACTGGATGTTCAAGGTCCATTATATGAGTGAGAACATGTGATATTCTGATCTTTGTGCATATTATTTTTATTAGGGACAAAGGTGTATACAAAAGAAAAGAAGAGTGATAGTTAACAAATATGTGTTTGTCTCTGTATTAATTACTTTATGTGCCTCACTAATTCCTTACAGGAACTCTTTGAGTAGGAACTATTCTAATTTTTCAGCTAAGAAAACTGAGGCTTTGCTTCTTAGAAGTCTGCCTGACTGTAAGACACATTGTCTCCTGCTATTTTTTTTTCTGGGACAAGATTATACCTTTATGAGAGTTAAAGCCCTTGACAGAAAGCAAAGGTTATACTTTGAGTCCAGTGAGAGCATTGCTTAGGTCCATGATTGATACTGGCACAACCACTAGTGGTTTCTATATAAATATTCACTTTTTAGAAAGTTCTCCTGAGTCTTAAAGGACATATCTCTTGCCCTCCATAAGGGAATCCTCACTTTCCATTCCAAGAATGACCCTTGGGACAGGCATGAGACAAGAATTACAGAACTGCGTCTAGCATTAAAGATGTATTCTTTTGCATCACCAAGGTACATGGGCCAGAACTGGCTGTGTTCAAGAAGTGGCTACTTGCTCATTCAGTATGATATTGGAGTTCATATGGAAATAAAAGAAACTTAGGCTTTTTGTTGCGATTGGAATAGCTCTGCACAAAACTACCAAAGCTACCACTTCCTCTCCTCCTCTTTCTCATTTTCTTTCTCCTGTGGCAGTGACTCTTCCCAAGGTATTTTACAGAAAAAATTAGAGGGAAAAAATAGGAGGTAGAAGAGAAGCAAGTCTGTCCTTCAGCTCTTCTGCTTGCATCTTATGGAGCCCACCCTGAGCCCACAGGCATTCCGTTCTTAGCTGCATCATTAAGCTTAAGTGACTGCTGGCAAAAGCAGTAGCAAAGGCTGTTGGTAAGTCTGATGCTCAGGGGCATGTGGAAACTTTGCATTTCATGGTCAGATGGAAAAAAGATAGGGAATAGTTAAAAGCAACTGCTTTGAATCAAGCTTCAAAGCAAGGGTAGTGTGCAGGACCAGGGCCAGGAGTATTGCCCCCTCCCTACCCCCTTGAGTGGTCCATCCACTGGGCAAGAAAGGAAGTGCTGTAGTGGCCAACCCCTCCTAGTTCTGAAAAATTAGAGAAACCTGGAAGCCACCTTTCCTGCCATAGGTCTGTTGTAACAATTGCTGTAATCTCTCAGCTGCCGAATTCCAGCCCTGTTTGAGACACTGTTGGCCTCTAGTATCAGCTTTGCCTCTTCTTCCATTCTACAGGTAGAAACACAGTGCTCTCTTGCTCTCTGTTAAGAATCTCTTCCTATCACTTTCTTTTCACCTGATTTCACATGTATTAGAAAGTTATTGCCCAGTACTATGTTTAGAAGTCACTTAAAAAATATTCTTACCCTACTCTCTTTAGGATGTGAGAAGGAGAAAGGTTTCATCATCACATCCCCAAACCAGGGCGAAACCATGACGGTGCAAAACAACTCCATCATCATCAGCTGTGATGGGTTTTATCTCATCTCCCTGAAGGGCTACTTCTCCCAGGAGGTCAACATCAGCCTTCACTACCGGAAGGGTCGGGAGCCCCTTGTTCTGAGCAAGGTCAGGTCTGTCAACTCCATCATGGTGGCCTCTCTGGGTTTCAAAGACAAAGTCTACCTGAATGTGACCACCCATGACACCTCCTGCGATGACCTCCAGGTGAATGGTGGAGAACTGATTCTCATCCATCAAAACCCTGGTGGATTCTGTGCCCACTGAAAGTCTGATGACAGCACCTAAAACCAGACATCAGCATGATGGGAGGACAGGACACGGACTCTTCCCTGCGAGTGAGTGAAGGAGTCGTCCAAGCTCAGCCACACAGGATGTGACCAGGAGCAGATCCTACCCCCACCCCTCAGGGATATTTAAAACTTATTTTATATACCACTTAACTTTATTTATCCTTATGTTGTCTAAATGGCCTATTCCTCATCCCACACAATTATCTCAAGCCCACTACGAACCTTAGCGAGAAAGAGAATTCAGGTGCCTCTTCTCCAAGACACATTGTTCCTATTGTTCAAGCAATTATCATAATAACCTCATGTCACTGAAAAAAAGCACCTGACTACCATTTGCTGGAAGTCTGACAGTTTGTGGCATTGTCAGAATGAAAAGGAACAAGGAAGGGGTTATGAATCTGCCAGAGGTGATGTGAACCAGCTCCTGGGGGCCAAAGTGGCCTCTTCAGTTTACTTGGTTGCTGTTCGCTTATTGCCTACATTTAAACTTCCTCACCTGGTTGGAGTTCAAAAGGAAAATCAGCTTGTGAAAATCGGGACTCAAATAGCCATGTAAGAAATACCATGTGCTGTTTTTTCTACCACTTTGCTTTGCCAGCCTCCAAACATAGTTAATAGAAATTTTCCCGTCAAAGAACCATCCTGGGGGTGTGATGCTGTGAAAAATCTAATCAGTGACTTATGGGAGGTTTTTCCACATGATGGGGGATGGGTGAGATAATTTGTTGTGAGAGTTATCTTTATTGCACAGGCTAGTGTGAACTGAACTTCTCAGGGTAAAACTCAATAAGGATTTTCACAGTCTGGAGAGGAAAACACACTCTTTGTCACAGACAAGCAGAGCAACACGTGCTCATCTTCCTGCCTATGTGAGAAACACACCAAGCACCATGTCTTGTGCCCATATACCACACTGCTGGTCTCAAGAAATGAAGTGATACCATTATCAAATGCAATTTGATGCCAAACAGCACTAAGAAGCTACTGTACCTTATGAAAAATAATGATCTCTGTCTAGAAATACCATAACAACACGTATAGTCTTACACTGATGATTGAAACTGGAAGGACTTATAATCAGCCAATGCCAAGGTTTTGAGAGGATAGAATCCCCGTATTTCAGTTTAAGTGGATGTCCCCCTTAATTTGATATATGGCACTATGGACAAATGTAATATTTTTATGTCAAATTTCCAGGTGCTTTGTAAGAGTTCTCTGTGCCAAAACTTTCACAAATGTAAATTTTTAGTAATTTTTTAAATTGCAGGAAATGTTTTCCTGCCACTTTACATAGAGGACAGACACAACATATGGTGGAATCTTTCTGGGTGAATCTGTGCCCTCCCAGGAGCTGTGCTGGGCAGCAATGCCATGGTTATCTCTAGAATCCCCAGAGAGGTAGAAGGCTGTTTGTCCTTACACTAATTGGCATGTAGATTTATTTTTCTGTTTAATATAGTTTTATTTCCTCTTAGGTATCTATCTCCAACTATCTTCCCACCCCTATATTTTAATATGTTATGGAAAGAAGCTAAATAAAAATGCTTAATAAAGGAAATTCTGCATAAGGCAAGAGTATTCAAGCTCTGAGTGGCTGCCAAGGCACTTACATAATCATAATCAAAAAATAAAAAATGGGTTATTAAAAAAATCATAACTAGACATTTATGGTGGGCCTACTGTAGACTAGGCCCTGACCTTAATGCTTTATGTGAATCGTTCTGAGGAAGATGTTGTGGGATATTCTGACATTCAAGGTATTCTGTCTTGACTGCCCAAATGTGTGTGTGTGTGTGTGTGTGTGGTTTACTTTATTGTTATTGACCATGTTCTGCCAAGTTGTAGCTACTCAGTGAGTGATATCTGAAAAAGTAAATGTTTATGACTTTGGGTAATATTTAAGAAAATGCATGCTTACATGTTTAAGTTTGACATTTCTGTCTCTGTTTCTCATCGATGTACAGTGCCGTCGCCAGCCTAGCCTTGTTGCGTGGGCTGTTTGTCCTTGGTGTCATGGAGCTCCTCATAGGTGCCCACCATGGTTGGGTACGCCTGACCTGCTCCACCCATGCCAGCCTTCAGTCATTCAGGGATGTTTTTGCCATGCACTAGCCTCACTCCTCTACCACCGCCCATGAACATATATGTATTCTGTGTCTCTTTCCTTTTAAGTCATGTCTTTCAGAGGAATAACTAGCCCATCTCTTTACATAGCATAGTTTTGTGGAAAGAGAACTGAGTGAGAAGTCAAGAGATCAGAATTCTAAATTTGCCTCAGTCACTAACTAGCCAAGTGATCTTGGGCAAATAATTTCCCACTTCTGGACCTTGCTTTCCTCTCTTGTTAAATGAAAGGAGTGTTCGATGTATCACAGTTTGGAATCTCATGCTCATAGTGTTAGCTGTGAATGCACATATAAATGTCTATGTGCTGCTTACTCTGAGTCAAGGGGTGTAACTGCCTCCTTTACTATGTAGAATTCATTTTTTCCTGGAAAAGCTTACATCTTCCCTTGGCCGTCCTGGTTATTCTTCCAAAAGATGTTACCAGTTATTACTTACTGATTTTCTATTTAGAGAATGCTTAAGGGATTCCAATCTTGATCCAAATCATAATTTGTTCTTAACCATATTGGGTGGTTCCCTTATTGTAAGCCATAATTTTGAATTTAGCGCTTTCCCGACTCTCAGAGAATGCTAATATTGATATTAATAATATAGCTAATAATAATATTGATATTTACATGGTAACAAATAAAAGATCTAAGAATTCACTACTGGTTAGAGTGTTGGAGTTTTTATTTATCCTTCTCTTCTTCTCCATGTTCTAATTAGCTAAATCTCTGATGAGGAGAGACGAGCTTTCCAGTTCCCTACCTGCCTCAAGTTTTAGCCATCAGAGCTAGATTCAGAGGATGGTTGGGCTGACAAAGCCCATCTTTGCTTTTCAAAAGATGCTTACTGGAAATCCTCAGAGACCCCTTCATAGTTTAAGAGACTGATTCATACAGATTTCTACCATGCACTATTTTTCCTTCCCTGGGGACCTCTTTTCTAACCCTGGGATGGTCTCTTACATCCCTTCTTCTTTGTTATAGTCACATCTGCTGTCTGAAGAAGAGGTTACAACTATTAGTGTGTTTGTGTGGCATAATCTGACCACAGTGATCCCTGCACTACCTTTGAAGGTGGTGATGAGTCTCTGCTCCCTGGAACACTCCTCTTTCCTGGCCTCCTTTGGCTTCATCCTTTCCTAGACTTCTGTTTCACTCTCAAGTCTCACCTTTCTCTGTCTTCATCAGCTGTCCAGTTTCTCTGCCCACCCCTTCCATGCTGGTGTTTTTCAGAGTTCTGCTCTCAGTCTTCTTTCTCTACATCAGAGGCCATGGTCTGGCAGTCAATAAGCCACAGTCTGGCCTATGTATATGTTTTATTTGTTTGTTAAGTTGAATTTAGTTGCTGACATTTAAACACTGGGAAATTTCTGGACTTTTTTGGACAAAACAAAACAAAGCAAACAAACAAACAGAAAAAACACAGGAGATCTGGTGATGCTGGGTCCAATTCTGGCAAGGCAGCAGTCGTCTCAAGCAGAGTGGCAACTTCCTTCTTGAAGGATACTCTGCACACCTTATGTCCCCCGAGTTCCCACCACCCACACAAGGTGTCAGTGCACTTACACCACCGCACACATTTACTGTCTGGTCCTGAGACATTTGAGTTGTGATCTCTGCTCTGTACCCTTGCCAATCTCATTGATTTCTATGCCTTTAACCACTACTCATACACTAGCAATATCTAATATAATTTTCCAGCCCAGATGTCTTCCACTCCAGTGCCACCTTTATTGTAATCATTTGTGTTTTTAGTAATAAAATAACATTTGTTGAATTCTCACCCTATGCCAGGTATCATATTAACCACTTTGTACACGTTGTCGAATTCTCTCATCCTCAAAATTCCTTAAGGTGGGGATATAATCTTACACATGAGTATTTGAGACTGTAAGAGTGAACTTGTCCAAAGGTATGTAGTTTTGAGTGGTGGGCTCATATTTGAGGTCACAAGTAATTGACACCAAAGACTATGCCGCCTGCCTCTGGGCAGCTCTGTGTGGATGGAACGGGCACCTCGACTTGGTGTGCTTGCAATGGAACATCCCACCCTCCTTGCCAAACCACTCTGTCTGGTTCATGCCGTTGCATAAAGGCATAACGGTCTTTCCTGAAGCCAGAAGCCCAGGATCATCCTAGATCTTCTTTACCCTGTCCCTACTCAAATGCCTGTAGACTATGGCTTCACTGGCTCTCTTTATTAACTCTCCTTTATTTGACTCATCTTAGTGAGTTCTGTTCCAATTAAGAAGTAGATGCACATTAGTTAAATAAATGAGCAAAATTAGTGAACAAAATAAGGCAGGGTACCATGGTAGAAAGATCTTGGTATTGGGAGCCTCATTTTAAATCCTGGCTCTCTCATTCACTGGCTGGGTGACCTTGGCAAATTTTTAAAAAAACATTCTGAATCTTACTTTTTTATCTGTTAAATGGGGAATAGCAATAATACCTCCTGGGTTATTGTGAGCATTGGAGATAATCCCTGTAGCAACAAACATTCCTTGTCTATTGCCTGGAACATAGTTGATTTCAATACATAATAATTTATAAAGGCTATCTGCTCCACAAGGCAGAAAGTAAGTGCCAAATACATTACACAATTATGGGGTTTGGGATGGAGAAATCACTGGGGCGTAACAAAAGAGCCTTGTGGAATTTAGATTGGAGGAGAAAGAAAGATAACTCAGCAGGGGAAGAATGGTGTGTGGAAAGGCCCAGAAGTGGGGATTCTCAGGCTGCATGTGGGGGACAAGGAGTCTCCACTGGGCTTGGAGTCGCCACTGCACTCATCCACTTAGTCCTTTTTTAGCGCACATTCTGTATTCCAAGATGGAAGTCTGTGTTTGGTCATGGTGACAGATAACAAGCAGTGGGTAGTTTGAGGATTACAATATTAGAAGCATTAAAGACACAATAAGAAATTTGGATCATATCCTGCAAAGGGGGACACTGAAAAATTTTAAATAGGGAGAATTTATCGTGATTTGGGGAAAGAGCCCAAGTTCATTGTTCATTTTTGCCCCGATTCGTATGAATCACTTATTTTCTATCAGTGGAACAAAAACATAGGCTTACTTTTACTGGAAGAGAATAAGAAAAAGAAATTCTATAAGAACCAAGTTTACAATATTTTTTGGCAAATAAGACACACAGAGCTCCTGATTAAATTCAGAGTGGATGTTTAATAAAGAGAATATTGGGTGGTTTGCGGTGGCGTTTTAAAATATCAAATGGGGGCAGCACGTGGTGGCTCATGCCTGCAATTCCAGCACTTTGGGAAGCTGAGGTAGGAGGATCACTTGAGCTCAGGAGTTCAAGACCAGCCTGGGCAACACAGAAAGACTTCGTCTCTACAAAATAATCAAAAAAAAAAAAAAAAAAAAATGCATGGTGGTGCATGCCTGTAGTCCCAGCTGCTCTTTCTTTTTCTGCAATCAAATTGCCTATCTCTCATAAGCAGGTAGTTGCATTTAGGAATTCCCTGAATAAAGAGGATAGTCTCCCCATCTCAAGATTATTTTTCTAACATTTTAAACTTTAAAGATGTGGGGTACAATTCAGGGTTAAGTATACAAATGCTGATTTTGCAAGTACCCTTGTTGATGAGGTGTGCCCTTCTCTCCCCTAGCAGTTTCCCTCAACTGACAATCCCATCCCCCCTCCTCTGGCAGTTTCCCATTACTGCCAATCCCTTTTTTATTGTATTATGATAGTTCAAGTTCAGCTTATGAATGAGAACATATGGTACTCTGTTCTTTGTTTCTGTGATAGATCACTGAGTATGATCGACTCTAAATTGTTGCAAAGTCCATAGGTTTGTCCTACTTTATGGCTGCATAATATTCCGTTGTGTATATGTATCACATTTTAAAAATCCAGTCCTACTTCGATGAGCAGCATGGTTGGTTTTATGTTTTTGCTATTGTGAATAGAGCTGCAACAAACGTACACGTGCAGGTATCATTTTTGTAGAATGATTTGAGTTCCTCCGGGTATATTCCCAATAGGGGAATTGCTGGGTCATATGGAAGGTCAAGTTCTAGTTATTTCAGAAATCACCACACTGTCTTCCAGAGAGGTTGTGCTAGTTTGCATTCCCACCCAGCAGTGTAGGAGCATTCATTTTTCTCTGCATCCTCACCAGCATCTGTTGTTGTTTGTTTTATTAATGATGGCCATTCTCACTGGGATTAGGTGGTATCTCAATGTGGCTTTGATTTGCATTTCTCTGAGGATGAGCGAGGTTGAGCACTTTTTCATGTGTCTGTTGGTTGCTGTATATCTTCTTTTGAGAAGTGCCTATTCCTGTCTTTTGCTCACTTTTTAATGGGGCTGTTTGTTATTTTCCTTTCAGCACGTTTGAGTTCCTTAATCATAGGTCTCCTCATCACAGCCTTCCCTGCTCTGCTATCATAATTATCTCATAGGTGTGGGCATTACATAAGACACCTAACAGAGGTCACAGATTATGATATTTTAAGATATCTGATAATTTTAAATTATTCCTTATAGAAATATGCCCTGCAGAATCTTGCTTCACAGAAGCCAAAGAAATAGAGCCTCTAAAAGAAGTAGAGAAAGATGAAAATGTACAGGTTTGCAAGACAGTTGCATGAGATAAATGGTATGTCTAACACTATTACAAAATTGTGCAGACTTTATAATCTGTATGAAGTTCTAGGGGTGTGTTTTTTGTTTTGTTATTGAAAATGCTATATGCTATGCAAATGACACTAGATGACAGAATATGTGATACCAACTTTCATCCCCTTACAAAAAAACAATAATGAGACAGCATTACACAAAGGAAAATAGACTCTGGAGGCCCAAGGGTCAAATTAAGAACCTGCAGCAACACAGTGGAGCAAAAAATAGAGAATAATCACACAGATAATGTTCTCAGGGATATCAGCATATTTGAGATGTCTGGAGATGACTAGGAGCAAGGAAAAAGGGAGGGAGATATTAGCATCAATCACATAGCGGGTGCCAGCATGGTCTTCAGTGGTGTGCACTGCAGAGGACACTGGCAATTTTCACCACTGAGGTAACCAACAGCCATTATCACTGTGAACCTCTTAGGAAGAGAGATATAATGCTGTGTACTTTCTCCAGAAAAAAAGCCATTGTTGTGCTGCCCTGAACTGAGGTTACCCCCTTTAATTCTCTGTGAGTTCAAAACTCATCTCTGGCTGCATCAAGCACATCTGCAACTCAGACATCAGAGCCACCATCACAGTGAGCTAGTCTGCACTCTGGAGCCAAGTATGCTCATGTTCAGACCCACGCTTTGTGACCATTTTTAATATTGGAGCCACTATACAGCGTTTATGTCAGCAACCTGGTTCTCGGGGCTGTGCTAGTTCTGTGCATCAGAACCTGGCTCCACAGTCACTTCATGAATGCCTGTACCCCGCACATCATTACCAATACGTCGCAGGGGCAGCTGCACTCCCTGCACTGGTGCTACTGTAGCCTTGCACCCTGAAGTCATGGTCCATCCATGCATTACTGTGCTCCAGACTCTGCCATCATGGTCACCATGGGTTCTATGCATCAGATACCAGTGCCACCAACTCCACAAGTACACCCAAAATTGTACCTGGTGCTCAAGGAAATCCCCTCAGCCACGACTTTTCCAGCAAAGGAAAAAGAAATCAGGATAACTCTAGCAGTCTAGTCACTAGAGTAGACACTCACAGCCTTGGCTGCAGAAGACTCTTGCAATCTTCACCAATGCCAATCTCAGCTAACAGAGATTACGACACCATGCTTTCTTTAGAGTCAGAATCACCATATTCTATTCAGCCAGTGTCTTTTCAGACACCTCTAGTTGAAGGTCTTTAACCACCGAAACAAGTCTGTGAAGTCTAGAAGAGGTGACTACTCCATTAAATGCACAGAAATCGATTCAAGACAACAAGAGATACGAAAACAACAACAACAACAACAAAAGTCAGACCCCAAGACACAAAATAATTTTTTCAGTAACCAATCTCAAAGAAATGCATATCTATAAGTTGTCTGACAAATAATTCAAAATAATTGATTTTTTAAAATTATTTTTTATTTTAAAGATGTCAGATACAATTCAGGGTTAGGTATACAAATAGTCATCATGAAGATACCCTTGTGATGAGGTGTGCCCTTTTCTCTCCTGGCAGCTTCACACTACTGCCAATCCCTTTCTTATAGTATTATAATTGTTCAAGGTCCGCTTATAAGTCCGAATATGTGGTACTCAGTTCTTTGTTTCTGTGATAGATCACTCAGTAGTATAGACTTCAAGTCCATACAAGTTGCTGTGAAGTACATAATTTTGTCCTTTTTTGGCTGCGGAATATTCCATCATGTATATGTACCACATTTTTTTTTTATTCAGTTCTCTTTCCATGGGCAGCATGGTTGGTTCCATGTTTTCGCTATTGTGAATAATGCTGCAATAAACATGTGTGTACAGTTATCTTTTTCATACAGTGATTTGAGTTCCTTCGGGTATATTCCCAGAAGGGGGACTGTGGGGTCATATGGAAGGTAGATTTTTAGATCTTTTAGGAATTGCCACACTGTTTTCCACAGAGGTTGTACTAGTTTACACTCCCACCAACAGTGTAGATGTGTTCCCTTTTCCCCACATCCTCTCCAGCATCTGTTGTTTTTTGAGTTATTGAGGACGGCCATGCTGATTGGAGTTAGCTAGTGTCTCAGTGTGGTTTTAATTTACATTTCTTTGATGATTAGTGAGACCGAGCATTTTTTCATGTATCTGTTGGCTGCTCATATGTCTTCTTTTGAGAAGTATCTATTCATATCTTTTGCCTATTTTGTAATAGAGTTGTTTGTTTTTTTCTTTTCAGCACATTTGAGCTCCTTGAAGATCTTGGATGTTAAGCATTTGTCAGATGTACAGTTGACAAATATTTTTTCCCATTCTGTGGGCTGTCTCCCCACTCTCTTGATGGTTTCTTTTGCTTTGCAAAATCTGCTTTTCAGTTTGATGCAGTCCCACTTGTCTCCCTTATCTCTTAAGGCATGGGCATTTGAGTTTTGATCAGGAATTGGTTGCCAGTTTCAATTTCCAAAAGGGTGTCACGTGCATTTTCTGAGGTTCTTATAGTTTGAGGAAGTCAGCATCCATTCTTGATAAAAACCCTTGAACACCTAGGCATAGATGGAACCTACTTAAAAATATAAGAGTCATCTATGAGAAAATCACAGCCAACATACTGCTAAACAGACGGAAATTGGAACAATTTTCCCCTGAAAACTGGAACATGATGAGGCTGCCCACTCTCACCTCCCCCCCCACATAATGTTGCAAGTCCTAGCTAGAGTAATCAGGCAAGAGAAGGAAATCAGGGGTATCCAAATAGGAAAAGAGGAAGTTAAGTTATCCCTGTTTGCAGAAAACATGGTCCTATACCTCAAAAACCCAAGAGAATCTGTCAAAAACCTCCTTGCACTGATAAAGGACTTGGACAAAGTCTCAGGGTATAAAATAAATGTGCAAAAGACAGTCATATCCCTATACACCAACAATAAACAAACAGAAACCCACATAAAAAGCACAATTCCATTCACAACAGCCTCAAAAAGAAAAGAAAAGAAAAGAAAATAAATACCTTGGCATCTTCCTAACCAGAGAAGTGAAACACCTTTACAATGAAAACTATAAAACACTACTCAAAGAAATCATGCATGACACAAACAAATGGAAAAATATTCCATGCTCATGGAAGAATCAACATTGTTAAGATGTTCATCCTATCCAAGGCAGCCTACAGATTTAATGCCACACCCATAAACTACCAGCATCATTCTTCTCAGACCTGAAAGTAACAATACAGGAATTCATATGAAAACATGCATGACCATGAATAGCCAAAACAATCCTCAGCAAAAGAAACAAAGTGGGAGGTATCACACCTCCAGACTTTAAGCTTTATTATGAGGCTACAATAATCAAAACAGCCTGGCATTGATACAAGAACAGGCTTATAGACCAATGGAACAGAATAGAGATTCCAGAAGCAAAATCTCAATTTCTCAACTGACTCATCTTTGACAAAGCCTCCACTATCAATCACTGTGGATAGGAGAACCTATTCAGTAAACTCTGCTGGGAAAACTGGCTAACAACATGCAGAAGAATGAAACAGAACCCCTACCTATCACCATACACAAAAATCAACTATAAACAAATTTTTTGAGTTAGAGTCTCACTCTGTTGCCCAGGCTGGAGGGCAGTAGCACACTCATAGCCACCCCAGCGTCGACCTTGTGGGCTCAGGCAATTCTCTACCTCAGTCTTTCAAGTAGCCGGAACTATAGGCACACACTACCATGCCCGGCTAATTTTTTTGATTTATTGTAGAGATGAGGTCTCACTAAGTTGCCCAGACTGGTCTCAAACCCCTAGGCTTAGGCAATCCTCTTGCCTCACCCTTCCAAAATGCTGGGATTACAGACTTGAGCCACTGCTCCTGGCCAAAAATAATTATTTTAAAGAGGCTCAGGGAGCTACAAAAGAATACATATGGTCAACCTAGCAAGACTCAGGAAAACAAGACATTAAAAAAAAGAGAATACCAGCAGAGAGTTTGAAATAATAATAAAAAGTAATCAAATTCTAGAGCTGAATACAAAGAATAAAATAAAAATTCAAGAGAACATAAACCACAGATGTGATCAAGCAAAAGAAAGAGTTTGTAACTCCAAGACAGGACATTTGAAAATATACGTTCAAAGGAAAAAAAGTCTAGGGGATTTATGGGACATCAACAAGAAAGCTAACATTTGCATTATAGTATTTATAGAAGGAGCAGGCAGATCAAAAGAGACAGAAAGTTTATTAGAAAAAAATAACAACTGAAAATTTCCCAAATCTGGGGAAAGACATGAGCATCAAGGAACATGAAGCTCAAAGATCTCAAATCAGGTTCAACCAAAAGAAGATTTCACCGAGACAAACTATTATAAAACTCAGAAAAATCAAAGACAAAGAATTTTGAAAATAGCAAGGATATAGAGATTTCCCATATACAAAGAAACCCTAAAAAGTCTATCTAAAAATTGACCTTCTGTATGGCCCGGCTATCCCCCTACTGTAAATATACCTGGAGGAACTCAAATCACTCTATGAAAAAGATACCTGCACATGCATGTTTATTGCAGCATTGTTCACAATAGCAAAAACATGGAACCAACCATGCTGCCCATGGAAAGAGGACTGGATAAAAAAAATGTGGTACATATACATAATGAAATAGTATGCAGTTATAATGAAGGACAAAATTATGAACTTTGCAGCAACTTGTATGGACTTAAACTCTATAATACTGAGTGATCTATCACAGAAACAAAGAAATGAGTACCACATGTTCTCACACATAATACAATTATCATAATTGAACAATTATCATAATACTATAAGAAGAGGATTGGCAGTAGTGGGAATCTACTGGGGGAGGAGGGAGCACACCTCATCAACAAAGGTACCTGCATAATGAACATGTATTTACCTAACCCTGAATTGTACCCCACATCTTTAAAATAAAATAAAAATTTAAAAAGGCTATAAGCATCTTTCTCAGCAGAAATTTGCAGCCTAGAAAAGAGTGGAATAATATTTTCAAAGAGTTAAAATAATAAAACTGCCAACCAAGAATATTCTACTCAGAAATCTGTCCTTTAGAAATAAAGAGATAAATGCTTTCATAGACAAATAAAACCTGAGGAAGTTCATTACCACTAGACATGCTTTACAAGAAATGCTAAAGAGAATTCTTCAAGCTGAAACAAAGGTTATCAATAAATAACATAAAAACACATGAGAGTATATAACTCACTGTTAAAAGTCAGTGCACAGTCAAATTCAGAATACTATAATACTGTAGTGTTGATGTATAAATTACTTGTGTCTCTTGTATAAAAAAGCTAAAACTATAAAAATAACTATAGTTGCAATAATTTATTAATGGATACACAATATAAAACATGTGAAATGTGACATCAAACACATAAAATGTGGTGGGTTGGAGTAAATGCGCAGAGTTTTAAAGAAAAGCAATTCAAGTTATAAGGTTAAAATAGACTGTGCAACTATAATATGCAATATATAAGCCTCATGGTAACCATAAAGTAAAAGTCATATATGGATACACAAAAGATAATGAGAAAGAAATCAAAGCAAACCACTCTAAAAAAAAACTCCAAAAAACCAAAAAAACAAAAACCAAGTCATAAAGGAAAACACCAAGAGAGGACGAAAGAAAAAAAATCTATAAAAACATCCACAAAACAATGAAGAAAATAGCAACAGTAAGTTTTCACCTATTGATAATTACCTTGAATGAAAATAGGTTAAATTCTCCAATCAAAATACATTGAACTTGTACTATATTTTTTACCTAATGGACCTAACAGACATACAAAAAAATTCCATCCAGAATTATAAGCAGAATACAAATTCTTTTCAAGATGACACAGAACATTTTCCAGAATAGGTTATATGTAGGACCACAAAGGTACTCTTTAAAAAATTGATATGCAAAATTTATTCATATTTAGGGTATATTTGATATTTTGTTACATTCATAGAATGTATAATGATATAGTCAGGGTATTTAAAGTATTCATCATCTCAAGTATTTATCATTTTCATGTGTTGGAATCATTTAAAGTCTTCTCTTCTAGCTATTTTGAAATATGTGATACATTGTTGCTAACTTTAGTCACCCTACTCTACTATTGAACATTAGAACCTATTCCTTCTATCTAATTAACTGCATGTTTATCTCCATTAACCAATCTCTCTTCTTTCCCGCCCCCACACCTTGCCCAGCCACTGGTATATGTCATTCCTACTGTTTATCTCCATGAGCAACTTTTTTAGCCTCCACATATGAATGAGAACATGTAATATTTTTCTTCCTATGCCTGGTTTATTTTGCTTAATATGATGACATCCAGTTCTATTCATGTTACAGCAAATAACATTGTTTTATTTTTGTGGGCATATTCATATACCACATTTTCATTATTTATTTATCTGTTGATGGATACTTAGGTTGATTTCATATCTTTGCTATTTTGAATAGTGCTGCAATAAATATGGGGCTGTAGGTCTTCCTTTGACATACTGATGTCCTTTTCTTTGGATAAATACCCAGTAGTGGGATTGCTGAATCATATGGTAGTTCTATTTTAAGTTTTTTGAGAAAGTTCCAGACTGGTTTTTATAGTGGCTGTACTAATATATATTCCTATCAACAGTGTTAGAGTTCACTTTTCTCTTCATTTTTAGCAGCATCTTTTTTTTTTTTTTTGTCTTTTTGATAACATTCTATCTGGGATAAGATACTATTTCATTGTGATTTTGATTTGCATTTCCCTGATGATTAGTGATGTTGAGCATTTTTCACATATCTGCTGTATTTGTATGTCTTCTTTTGAGACATGTCTATTAATGGCCTTTGTCCACTTTTTAATGGGGTTATTTGATTTCTTACTGTTGAGTTGTTTAAGCTTTTTGTATATTCTGGCATTAGTTCCTTGTCAGATGAATAATTTGCAAATATTTTCTGCTGTTCAACAGATTATGTCTTAGTTCTGTTGATGATTTTCTTTATTGTGCCAAAATTTTTAAAAATAGTTTCATTTTTCTATTTTTGTGTTTGTTGCCTGTGCTACAAAACAAATCTTAACAACTTTAAGATGATGGACATCATAGTAAGTACATATAGCTTTAATTACAATGGCATGATGCTACAAATCAATAACAGGGGAAACTGGAAAATTCATGTGGAAATTAAACAACACACTCTGAGCAATCAATAGGTCACAGAAAAAAATCAAAAGGGAAATTTAAAAATATCTAAAGACGAATGAGATAGAAACAACAATATATCAAAACTTATAAGATGCAGCAAAACAGATCTAAGAAGAAAGCCAATAGGAATAAATGCCTGTATTAAAAAAGAAAAAAATCTCAAATAAATTATATTATACTTTAAGAAACCAGAAAAAAAGAACAAACTAAGCTCAAAATTAGTAGAAGAAAGAAAATATCAAAGATCAGAGCAGAAATAAATAAAATAGAAACTAGATAAGAGAAAATGAAAACAACAAAACAAAGAGTTAGTTTAACAAACAAAAAAAATGTCAAACAATTGGCTAGCTAACTAGACTAGGAAAAATGAGAGAAGACTAAAATAAATAAAATAATAAACGAAAGGGCAGACATCACAACTAATAACACAGAAATATAAAGGAACATAAAAACTACTATGAACAATTATACTCCAACAAATTGGATAAACTAGAAGAAATGGATGAATTTCTAGAAACATATAGCCTACCACTACAGACTCATATAGAAATAGAATATCTAAACAGATGAAAAATGTATAAAAAGATTGACCCAATAATAAAAAATCCTCCATCAAAGAAAATCCCAGAACCAAATGACATCACTGCTGAAGTCTACCAAATACTTAAAGAACTAACACTAATGTTTCTCAAACTCTTCTGCGAAAAAGAACAGGAGACAGCAATTCCAAAATCATTTTATGAGGCTAGCGTGACCCTGATACCAAAGCCAGACAAAGAAAGTACAAGAAAAGAAAACTACAGGCCAATAGCTCTGCTGATCATAGATACAAAAATTCTCGGTGACATACTAGCAAAATGAATTCAGCAGTACAATTGTGTTCAGCTAAGAAATCGTATCTCCCAGCATCCTTTGCAATGAGAAAGATATATGACTATATCCAGGTCAAGTTTATCGTGTGATATTTAGAAAGACTATAAAAAGGGAACTAAGTCAGAGAGACTGTCAACTGCTATTCTTTTTCTCTTCTTCTCTCTCTCTCTGTCTAGCAGAAATAGTGGTAAAGCTGAAGTGACATCATGAGATCTTAAAAAGGTCTTATGGAAAGATGTCCTGACTGGAGACGGTGGAGTTGAAAACTAGCATGAACTGGGGTCTTCCTTCATCATGCAGGAAGTTCAGACTGCTTATTCCTGGGTTGACTCAGAAAAAAGTATCCCAAATGGAAGCCACAGAAGCAGGTTTTCTTTGGCCTTCTCCTGCTTCCCTGTCTCTCAGCCCATTGTTCCTGAGGCTGGCCATAGAATCCCTCTTCCTCAAGGTAGGTCATGAAAATCAGAACTCCTTCTCCCCAAAGTCAGCCATAAAACCTAAAAATATGACTGTAACTTTCCTCCCATCTTTTTGTGTAAGAAAATGGTTATAAAGAAATTATCTGACCTACCCTGTATGACAGTAGATCATAAGACTCCTATTCCAGAAAGGGTCCCTCCCCAGAGCCAGAAGGAATGCTGCTCAGAGAGGCCAAGAAGGATCCAGATAACAGGCCTTGCTGGGTTTCTCACTCAGTCTATTAGCATAATGGGTCATACCTTTTTTGTCTAGTCATATTTCTACATGGGTCTCCATTCTTTGTTGAACCTAAGCATAAAAGTAGATAGTTTCCCCTGTGTCTTTGGGTCTTCATTCCGGAGGTTCCCATATATAAGCTAATAACTGTATGCCAGCTGGGCACAGTGGCCACACCTGTATGCCCAGCACTTTGGGAGGCCGAGGAGGAAGGATTGCTTGATCCCAGTAGCTTAAGACCAGCCTAGGCAACATAGCAAGACCTATTATGTCTATAAGAGATTTATTATGTCTATGAAAATAGTAATAATAATAATTAGCCAGACATTGTACGCCTGTAATCCCAGCTACTCAGGAAGCTGAGCTGAGAGGATTGCATGAGCTCAGGAGTCTGTAGGGAGGATGTTTATTCAATGAATGGAGGGTGAGGGTGTTTGGAGGCTTTGGCCTGGTGCAGGAAAGCTGAACATCCTGTGACGTACCTGTAAGGTATAAAGTGCACAGGTCTCATCTCCTTCATTTATGGAGAGCATGTTTAGAGGGCTTTGGTCCTGTGCAAGAAAGCTGAAAATCCTGTGACCTACCCGTAAGGTATAAAGTGTGCAGAATTCATCTCCTTCTCTTGTGTGACTTTGTACAAGTCTCTATACTTCTCGGAATTGCTCTTTCCTCATTTGTAAAGCCATACGACAGAGTGGTTGTGATAATTAAATAAGATAATCAAAAGAGTTTTGTAAATTATAAAATGTTATGGAAACTTAAGGTCAAGAGACTATTGATTTGTAACACTAACCAGATAAACTGAGATAGTTACTATATTAGTGGATGTGAAACTTTGAGAAATATTGGAAGAATAAAAAGCATACTAGAGTGTCCATGGAGTAATCATCCTACAAAATTATCAACCAAATCACAAGCAGAAGGAAATAACTGTGGAGGTAGGAGTGGTTTGGGGGCTTCCAAAGCATAAAGACAGCAGGTACAAGAAGTAGAGGAGACCCTGGAGCCTTCTCAAGGAGACAGAGTGAATCGCAGTGTCTGGAGTGCTGGTGACTGCTGTGTTAAGCCGTGGTCATGGTGGCAGTGTGTGTGGGAGCCAAAAGCAGAGAGGTGAGGCTGAGGACCATCCCCATGCCCTGCTCCTTGCCCACGATAGCCAGAGGCGGGTGAGGGAACCAGAACGGACAGGCCCCAAGGCAGACACCTCAGTACAAAGGTGAGCAAACACAAAAAGCACATGCCATGAGCAAGAGGCACCAAAGCCAACAGACAGAACAATGATTTCCTTTGTCTAAGAAACATTATGTTAGAAGAAACTTGCGTGTGGAAGAAGGGGTTGGTTTGCAGGGGCCATTTTATGTGAATCTGGACCCCGGCATTGGTGAGGGTTTACTTAGGTCCCTGAGGCCCCTCAAGGGCCACCAACCTACAGTCTGCAGCACAAGTCACACATCATATTATACCATGTCCTTGTTAGTCACCCCTTGGTGTTGCAGAATCTTTCTTCAGAGAATGATGAGAAATACCTCTGGAGCCCGTAGTGTTTCTGGGATTGACGCGGGTGGCAAGCAAGTGATGAGTGGGGCATATTCCATGGGCAGGCCCCTGAGACAGTGCTACGTACGGTGGGTGCCTGCCAAGAAAGTGGCGAAGATTTGACCCCATGGCTTCAGATTGTTTGCAGAAACTCACTACCCAGTGGTGTCCAGGTCTAAGTGTGATGATTACACAAATACTTACTGAACATATGTTATGTAGTAAGCATGGGAGTTGTGTTTACAAATGTTTGTGAGAAACAACTCCAGTAGAAATTCTCTTCATTCTGTACCATTTGCCTTTACAAATAACATAACAGTTTAATAACAATACAGCAAAGAACGTCACAAGTGCAAAGGACTGGAACAGACATGAACTTCTGTAGTATTTGAAAAAGGAGTCATTGTGAGTTGGACCACCTAGAAAAGGTTTCCTGGATGTGCTGAGGCATCGTCAGTCATTAAGATTTCTGATGGAGTAGCAGAAAGAGTGAAAATACCAGGCAGTCAGACTTGCAATTTACAGTCTTTGTGAATTCTGAACAGTCACGTAGCTAAGAAGAGTTGCAAAATGCAGGCTTTCCTCATCAGGCTTTGGGAAAGAGGCAAAGAATGCCTCACAGTGCAATGAACAGAAGGAGAAGCCAGTGTGGAGGGCACACTGGGTACATACTTGAGTTGAGGACGCCTGCCACATTTGGCTGTCCAGCATCTTTTGAACAGATTCTATATTTTTAGTGTTTCCCTCTTATAATCACTGTCTTTGTCTGGTAGAATGGGACTGGCATGTCATTTGCAGTGCACTAACTGAATGTGCATCTCTGGGATGAGTCATGGGAGGAAATCGTCTAGGGTGGCAGTGGCTTGGTTCTGGGATCAGAGGTAGAAGTACTGTTATGTAGCAGATTTCTGGGAGTGGTTTTCTGTAAACTTAGTCCTAAGCTTATTTATTCAGCCCTCTGGGAGGGAGCGGTTTTTTGTAAACTTAGTCATAAGCTTATTTATTCAGCCCTCTGGGCTACTTAATATCCCACAACAAATTTCTTTTCCTCTTAAACTAGCCAGAGTAGGTTCTCTTTTTGCAAAAAAGAGAACTAGCTAACGTTCTATGGGCTTTTATGTCTTGACTTTACACCTGCCCTGCATTCATGACTGGTAACTGAGTAGATAGATCACTTGAAGTCTACGCAGTAGGGTGATCATACATAGCCTATGATGTGAGCAGAACACAAAATTTTTTTCCCCCTCCAACCCTTTATTATTTATTCAGAGGAGATAATCTTTTCCTGTTCCAGGATGAAAACTTCAGTGGTCCCAAGTCTTTTCTATTTAGGAGGTGTGGTATTTTAGAGAATGAGCAACAGTTGGTCAGTAATGAGAATCATTATTAAACAGTTCTCAAAATGTGACTTAGTGGCATACTGCCTCCCACTCCTGGATCAGCCTGGTTCAGCCTGGAAGGCAGGTGTGGTTGACCTCTTCTCCATCTCTCCGTCTTCTCTTTCTTGCTCCAGGACTTTACTGGCCAGAGAGTACAAAGGATAGGAAAGAATTAATTGAACTGACCAAATAAAGTCAGTTAAACATGGCAGATGTTTAAAAGCAGAATCTTTCAAGAAGCGCTTTCCCGGCTCTTTGGAAGTATAAACAGGCCTCTCAGATTTTGGTATCATTGTCCTTAGCAGATACTTCTCTGATGTGGATGGTTACTTGTGTCTCCTGTAGTTGCCAGTAATCCAGTATTCATCTCCAGATTTTTGATGCTGGGATTCCACTGCCTCTGTAGGTGGCCATATGGGATAAGCAGCCAAGGTGACCTTACACTGGCTCTTTCTCACACAGGGTTCCCATTGCCATCCCTTGCTCTGACAAGCTAGTAGTATTGTTCCATCTCAATATAAAAGCATTTGCCCCATTCCTGCCACCAAAATGGCTAGACCGGATTTTGAATCAAGATTCTTATCAGACCTCAAACTAAACCCCTATGTCTTTCAACTACAGGAGTCATATATTAAACTCTGTCAGTAGCCCATGGAAGCCAGCAGCTCTCCTGTGTGTGTGATGGGGAGACAGTCATCCCTTTCTAAAATCTTGGTATAGAAACAAAGGGTAGGTATATGTTTTGTTAAAGATAAAGTACTTTGAAAATTCAATAAACTGAATTCAGCAAATCCTTATGCAACAGGTTGTTACGAGTCAAATCTGCTCCCTGAGTAGCAGATTTTTAATTATAAACAAGCAGGATGTCATTTGCCAGGGTGGAATGATTTTGTCAGAGGAGTAGATTCTTTTTTTTTTTTAGTCAGAGTCTCACTCTGTCACCCAGGCTGGAGTGCAGTGGCATGATCACAGCTTACTGCCACCAAAACCTCCTGGGCTCAGGTGATCCTTCCGCCCCAGCCTCCCTAGTAGTTGAGACTACAGGCAAATGCCTGGCTAACTTTTTGATTTGTTTTTATAGAGATGAGATCTCACTGTGTTGCCTAGGCTGGTCTCAAATTCCTGAGATCAAGCAATCCTCCTGCCTCAGTCTCCCAAAATACTGGGATTATAGTTGTGAGCCACCACACCCGGCCATGGTCAGAGAAGTAGATTCTTAAAGAATGAGTAATGATAAGTTTAAGATAAAATAAATCACATTAATTCAATGGAAAATGTGTGGGTGTATGAGATTGATAGGAAAATATAAAAAATTTTGAGACTGAGAGAGATTATGCTAGGAATCTGTTTCATCTGGCTCACCAAGGAGGGAGTGTCCCTTCAATTTTCTGTACCACAGTCTCAGACTGTAATGCCATGTCTTGAGGAAATACCTCAAGTGACATCTGGGAGGTTTATGGATTTGGAAATCTGCATACTTTGTTTGGCTTCAGATATCTACATAAGTTGTTTAACTGGGAACATCAGTGAACATTGACAAGACTTTTGCTCCTTTAAAATCCTCTCAGGGAACAGAAAAGTCAAGTGCTAGGAATTTTTTAATGGATTAAATTATTTCCCTAGAATCAACCTCAGGATTCTGAGGTCAGGAAGCTGGAGACCTAAAAGTTATATTGACCTTAGCAAGGCCAGAGGCTTTACCATTAACCACTGCAGTTGAGTGAAGGTAGAAAGGGAGGCCAGAGGTGAGATAGAGGGAAACTCTGTGAAGAAATATGCTGTGTTCAATTTACATAGGTCTTTTAAATAATCAATAGGCATATTTCCTATTTCATTTTCTCCATACTACATGCCTACAAGATACGTAGAAACCAGGATTACTTTAAAAAAAAAAAAACTTAATGAGTCGACAGTAAAGCTCATAACTTACAAGCTCCAAGACCAAAGCATCTGTAAGAGACCTTAAAATAAATGCTACCACCTGCATAATTACCAAGGATTACATGTGCAAATTTCCTCCTCTTCTTTTCATCCTCTTCACCTAGGGTCATCATGTCAGTGTCAAAATGTTAAAGAAAAGCTCAACAAATAGAGTAAAAGCAGTAATTTTATATGCATAATAGGCATCAAAGACAAATATACGAAACCTTTAGGCAGAGATTAACAAATAAACACAATATTTAAGAGAAAAAAATTATCAGAAATTTAGAATAAGCAGATAGAAATATAGCCGGAGTGAGATATTTTAAACATCACAAGCAGTCTACAACATATAAAACATTTAAAAATAAACCTTGGTTTCCTCATCTGTAAAGCATTGTTGGTATTTGCCATCAAATATGTTAGGGTTGACAAGGTTGCTGTCAATTATTAGAGAAAACATATGTGTAAGTCACCAAGCACAACAGCTGTCATGAGTGAGTGCATGCTTAATGCATAGTTCTTTTAAAACGGATAGAAACTGTTTCAGCATATAGAAATATGTACTTCCAAAACATATAATTTATTTTTTTCAGATAATTATAAAACACATATAAACATTATACCTAAAAGAAAACATGAGTAAATTGACAACATAAAATATTCTCTAGGTTATGTTGCCTGTTCACAGTGCAATACAATGAGAAATTGTTTTTAGTAATATTTTATTGTTCTTACTATTACTGATATAAGAATTGAAATAAGTAGCAACAAAACCATATGGAAAATGTTTAAAACTCTCCAACATAACCACTAAAATAGCACATAAACCAATTAGTAAATAACAGACTTTGGAAAAAATAAGAACTCATAATACAGAAAACTTTTGTGGCAAAGTCACAGAGATACTTAGAGGTCAATTCATAGTCTTCAATGCTTTTACTATTAAAAATAATAATAAGGAAGGGAAAATGGTGGTGGAGCTCCAAGTGTGAGTGAGTGAGTGAGTGAGTGAGAGTTTGGAAAATTTTGCATATAGGTCAGTGAGTAAGTGGGCATGTGAGTGGCTGACTGAGCAGGGACTTGGGAGCAAGTGGCCAGGGACTTCTGGTGAAGCAGCTGGTGGTACAGCTGCTCTGTTTGGTCCCTAGTGCTTCCTGGGGCACAGAAGTTGAGCTCCATTTAAAAAAATCAACAAAGCCCTTTCCAGGAAGAAGATGCTGGGAGAGACTGCCAACTCCAGGCTCTGCCTCACCACTGTAGCGGTGGCTGGACACTGGCAGCAAGGGACTGTGGAGGGAATGCAGTAAGGGAGCCCAGAGGTGGAGCCCCACTGAAGAAGACAAAAGAGGCCCCTTGCCACCATCTTGAAAACAGGAGAGGAAAATGCTCCAGCTTGCTCACCACAGAGCGACAGACCCGCCCCAATTTCTGTGACCAGTGGGTTAACTATTCAGGGGTTGATCGTGACCCAGAGGGAATATCCTGAAAGCACAAACTCCAGAGGGACAAGATGAGTACTGAGTAAGTCTGAACTGACCCAACCCCCTTCTCCCTAGCAGTCCTCTGAATGTCGGACCCACACGGCTGGGGCATTACTGAAAGGGATAAACCCAGGCAGAACCTGAACGTCAGTCACTATAGAAGGACTCCACTCCAGGATAAGTCTGGCTGGGGTGCTCTTCTCTGTTACCTGGGGAAGAGACAATCCCGAACCTCCATATTGGAGGGAATCCACCTGACCATAGGAGAGAGGGAGGGGAGAACTGAAGTCCCACCCACCCTCACTGCCCACCCCCTTGGATTATGAATGAGGACAAAGCTCTTTAGGAGACAGCAAAGGAGCAACTGAGAGGAACAACTACAGAACCTGCCACAAGAGGGCAGGTTTTTTGGTTTGTTTTTTACATTTTTCCTTTGTGCATGAATGTATATGTAAGGGTTCAATCTGCAGCCACCTCACCCTATTTTTTTCCCTTTCTTTCTTCTTTAATTTTTTGCTTTCTGCTTCTGTGTGTACATGAATCGAATGGTCACCTTTCAGTTTTTTGGCTTTGTTTTTGCTTTTTTGTTCTTCTTCTTTTTTTTTTAGTATAATGTGTGTGTGAATACTTGTGTGAGGGTTCAATTTGAATTTTTTTTTTTCTTTTTCTTCTCCTTTCATTTTGGGTTGGGTGTACCTGTGTGTGTTTGATTTTCCAAGTTTTTGTTGTTGTTTGTTTTGTTTTGCTGTTATCCCAGTTTGTTTTGGGGTGTGTGTGTGTGTGTGTGTGTGTGTGTGTGTGTGTGTATGTGTGTAATTGTTTTTTGCTTTAGTTTTTGCTCTTGTTGTTCTTTTTTTTTTTTTTAATTTTTGTCCATCTCATTTCATTCTACTTTTCTCTGTACTCCTCATTGCTGTTACTATATTTTGGACTCAGAGGGTACACACACATACCCATTGCATTGTCATATAGAGTGGTGGGGGGGGTGCATCTCAGAGAACCCATACCACAATCAGTGAACATTGTGATTTGCAAATAATTTCTGAATCCTGGCCCCCCATTCTCCACCTTATTTGTCTTTCAAAACTTCAAGAGACAGCAAAGCTTCCCACCCACAGCCCTGTTTCAAGATAGAACAAATCCAGAGCCCTGATCAGGGAAGAATAGAGAGCCAAGCAAACATGAGAAGTAAAAGCCTCTCCCACTGTCACTGAGTAACAGAACTAAATAGAAAAGAAAGACATATATCACGAATGAGGAAAAATCAGTAGAGGAACATAGGCAATTCTCAGAGCTACAAAGAGAAAACACCTGAAAAATCAGACCTCAGAGCCCAAACAATGGAACTCACCAATGACTGGCTCCAGAATACAACAGGGATTAGCGAATGGATGGGAGGAGTGAATAAGACTCGAGAAAGACAATATATAACACTGCAAGAACTTGCTACAGAGATTTTGGCCATAAAAACTTCATCCAGGAAATAAATAGCAAGATGACAAGAATGGAAGGCAGAATTAATCAAGTAGAAGAAAGAATCTCAGAACTTGAAGACCAAAACATGGAATTAACCTCATCTGTAAAAAACATAGAAAGAAAACTCAGAAAGAAAGAACAAAGCCTATAAGAGATGTATGATTATATCAAGAGACTGGACCTACACCTGGAACTCAATGCTACCAGGACTGTCTTTCTGCCTCTTTTTTTGTTTCTTTGCATATGGGCCTCTCCTTCTCTCATTGCTGCATGGTTTCCTACATATTTGGGTAAACGATGGTTCCCCAAAACTCTTGAATTTGACCTCTTATAGCTTCTACCCCAGAGATGGAGTGACTGGTCTATCCCACCCTCTTTCCCTCCTTTTCCTACTTCCCTTCCTCCTCAAGCCCAAAAGTCCTTGTGCAGAGAATTCATTGATTCACCATGAGAAGCCTAGGTTATGACCAGAGATGTGGAACAATGCAATATGTCTGGAAGACAAAAATATTTTGAATATTGGAGTGGGAAAGTAGCCATAAGACCATCAGTGGTCTTATACAACATATCTGAGTTTTATCTAAGGCAATAAGGGAGTCATTGAAGAATTTTAAACAGGTGGTGGCAAGATCAGAATGCATTTTTAGTACCTGCACTGCAATGTGGAAGAAAAGACTTAGAGGGACTGAGCCAGTGCAACCATGCCTCATGGCCAGGGAACTTCAAGGTTCTCTTCAGCCCATCTATGCCTAATAGAAGATCTGGGCTCAGTTCCAGTTGGGGTTCATTACATTTTTGACCTGAGAACTCCCTATCCTTAAGAGACATGAGTGAGACTAAGGAGGTGAGTTTCTCGTCTGTAGTGAGAGTATTGTACAGAGTACTCCCCTCTGTACGGTCTGCTGGGAACAACATGCGACCATGAGAAACTGAAGACATCCATTTATTTCCAGCTTTGGGACTGACTCATTAAGAACCTGAAGAAAGTTTTTTAAAAATTTTAAAAGAAGTTTCTATTTTTTGAGACTAATTCTTTTCAGCAATAAAATAGGATCCTGAGTGAAAGGACAAACTGAGAGTGGGAAACCATTTTTTTGTCTTGTTCTTAAACCCTGACACAATGATGAGAAAGTAGAAGCTATGCTTTTGGAGAAATGCACACTTTAGGTATAATTAACTTTACCGACTTTGTCTTTTCAGAAACAGACTTCCAGGTATCAGAAGTATCTTATAGTGGCAATCAAGCTTGCCTAGAGTAAAGGGAATTTACAAGGCCTAAGACATCATGCATTGGGCAAGGACTGTAGAGGTCATGAAACTTGTAATTACAAAAGTTGCAACCACTCAGAGGGAGAGCAGGTGGGGATTCGATCTTCCAGTAAACTGGGCCCTATCTACAGGGAAGCCAAGGATCCCCCGAAGTTACCCACTGGGAATACCTAGGAGACAAGGGGAGGTACACCCTCCATTAGGTCTAAAGAATGTCATTTGGGAAGATGCAGGAGAATTAGAATCCTTGTCACGCCCTTCTCTAGGGGCTGTGATAATGTGGGCGGACATTAATGGGTCTCTGTGTCACAGGTTCTCCAAGACATCCACAGGTGGTCGATAAGGAAGTCTCAGCAGTCATGGCAGTCAAGTGCAACATCTCCAAGGGAAGGATTTAAGCCAGGACTCTGGTGGGCTACGTGGCCACACCTACCTAGAGTGTAGGCCCACTCCCTGTCTGTGGGGGGTGAACTTTTCTTAAATAAATCTTTTCTTCTCTCTCCTCTGTGTGTCGCAATTCTTTGCAATTTACTCAGATCTCTGGGTTCCCAGTGCGCACCTCCGACTTGCCAGCCCCGGCAGTGCTGCATGCCTCCCCTCGCCTTTCGACCCTCACCCTGTCTGTCGTACTCTTACACTGAGTTCCATGAAAATATCTGACAATGTGAATTTGTAAAAGGTAATATATTTGGAGCAGTCAATGGACAAAAAATACGGGTTGTTAATCATTTATTTTTTCTTCTGCACACTGCTCCTTACATGTAAATCCAGACCAGCAATGTTTGGAATGCATGAAAACATTCAAGGAATTAAGTTAGGGCAGTTTGTAAGGCATGCCTTTTGGGCTTCTGAATTGAGTAAACTTTTGCTGTTTGAAACTGAGATGTGGAGGATTACACCTATGAAATTTCCCTTTATTTATTAGCACATGTCAATACCTGGGAAGCTGCTGGGAAAAGATGCAGTGGGGTGTGCCTTGTGATGATTGCTTCCTTTTCATTCACAAGAATCTGGCTCAGCTCTCACTACCTTAGACAGTGGCTGTGGAGTCAGTGCAAAGTCAGAAAACAGAGCCAGAAAGCCCATGAAGCAACTCCCCAAATAGCCACAGAGAAAGGTGCCCTCGTCCAGGAAACCATAGCCAGAAATGACAGCGGGTAAAGGACAGGAATGGAGGCTCCGGATCAGTGTCAGAGGGCATCAAGCCAGGTCTTCAGAGAGGGCACCTTTTACCCTGCAGGCTCACCAAAATTGAGGAAGATGTGGCCACAGATAGTCTTAGAAGTTCAGATCCTTAACTTCCAGAAAACTTCTCTCAAGAACCTGCTGAGTTTGCAATTTTTGCTTAAGAAAAAAAAAAAAAAAAGAATCCTTTGCCTAGGAGAAAAAAATTATTCTTCCACTTTACATAAGAAGAAACTCCAAGAAGACAGGGTGGGGTTGTTATAGTCGATATATATGTGTGTTGAGGGGAGGGTTGATCTGAAATACTGATATTGTTACAGTACTCCCAAACCCAGGTTTTTATGCCTGCTGCCCAGAAAAAAATCAAAACAGACACAACCACTACAATGAAGAAAGAGTTTAAAGAAAGCAGCTAAGTGAGGAGGGCAAGAGAAATCTCTCAAATCCACCTTCCCAGGATTCAGAGGATAAGATTTTTAAAGGGAGGTTTGTTGGAAAAGGGACAGGGGCTGTTGATTGGTGGATGATGACACTGGGGGGTGTTGAGACTGTCTTCCTGGGGTCCTGTGATCAGTAGAGGACTTCTGGTGCTCTGGGTTTCAGAATTCAAAGTCTGAAAAAGATCTCAAGTTCCATACTTAGGTTTTACACTAGATGTTGTCTGTAAAACGAGTCCCCTGACTGGCAGGTACCACCCACCAACTCTGGGCCATTATGTAGGCAGTCCAGGAGGAGTGGGTAGAGAGAGGCGGGATCCCTGGAGACCAAAGCCGCTTTTGCCTTTCAATGGCTTCTTGTCTCCTCAAGCAGTCTGATGTTGATTTGCCTTGTTGGGCAGCTTCCCCTCCTCCACAGGGGTTGGGGCATGAGATTATTCCAAGTAAACTTAGAAGCAACACAGTTGTTTATTTCTAACCAGAACCACAGCTTTTACACCATGTCCTGATGTTAATTCTATACAGGCTGTTTCTGTAGGCGCTAAGCCTCCGTTATTTAGGTTTCAGCCAATGTTTCATTTGTGTATTTTGTACCACTTCAAGGAGGAATTTTCTGGAAATTACATCCTCACCAGTGTTGGGGCTCAGAAACTGACACAGCTTTTTATACTTTATACTAAACTGAAAGAGGAGCCTCAAGTTCTCTCTGACCCCCACCTTGCCCCAGTATCTCCCAAAGCACAGGATGAAGTTCCTTTCTGAAGTTCCCCTATCTGCCTAAGGTCCAGATCTACCCAAGAAGAAAACAACTCAGGTCCTTTCCCTGAGTTTCCATGAAATGAACCCACACTGTAATAAGGAAGACCAACGTCTACCAGTAAACTTGGACAGACTTTTGCCACAACCCATCGTCTACTCTGCAGACCCAGCAGACTTTGCCCAGACCATTTTATATTCCTCCACCCCAATGAATTCTCCTTAGAGAATTCACTGCATTGCTCTCCACACAATTCCTCTTCTCCTCCTCCCCTGACTTGTTTCACCAGGACCCAAGCCCTCATTCTTTCTGTCGCCCTAAACTGTAACTCACAAACAAAAAAACATATAACACATGTTCTCACTTACTAGAGGGAGCTGAGCTAGGTGTCCACAAAGGCATATAGAACACCGGGCTCGGTGGCTCAGCCTGTAATCCCGCTCCTTTGGGAGGCTGAGGTAAGTGGATTGCCTGAGCCCGCGGGTTCAAGACCCGCATGGACAGCCAGACCTCATCTCTACCATAAATCAAAAAATCAGCCGGGCGTGGTAGCGCGTGCCTGTAATTCCGGCTACTCGGAAGGCTGAGGTGGAAGGATAGCCGGAGCCCAGTAGGTCGAGGCTGCAGTGGCCGGGAGCGGCCATTGCACTACAGTCTGGGCAACCGAGTGAGACTCCAACTCCAAAAAAAAAAGAACAGTAGAGTGGACACTGGTGATACAGAGGGGGAAGAATGAGAGGGGATGAGGTTGAGTACAATGTGCACTACTCGGGTGATGGGTACACTTAAAGCCCAGACTTCTTCACCACTAAACAACTCATCCATGTAACAAAAAACCGCTTGTACCCCTAAAGCTAATGGAATAAAAATATTTTTTAAAATAAGAGAATCCAGATGTTATATAATCTTCTGCACCCTATTGGAAGATTGGGTATTTATTCTGAAGGCTCCCAAGTCTTATAAAACTCAATAAAATGCATTTGCATGCCTTTTCTCCAATTAATCTGACCTTTGTGGGCTGATTTTTAAGGGAATCTTCAGAGGGTGACGGAGAAGCTTTTCCTTTGTCCCTTCAGCAACTATTTAAATTTGCAATGAAAATTTTAAATATCAACTTGTAAATATGTACAGCAATATTGGCAGTTCTGCCTTGCTGCGTAGTGTGACATACAGATGATTGTGCAAAAAAACAAAAAACAAAAAAACACCGTACAAACTTCACAATCAAAGGAAAGAAGCTGACTGTCAGGAGTGTTTTCTAAGACATTAAAAACTCTTGCTATCAGTTATAAATGTATAAAACTATCATTACTTAGCATACTTAAAACACTAGGAATACTGAAATACTGAAAGCTTAAAACACTGAGCAGTAGAAAACATTGAGTGTGGTTTAAATAGTCCTTCTCTAGTCGTATAACTTATAACACAGAGTGAACATCCTTTCTTCATCTTGGTGAATCATTAGCAGTAAGCCCCCTACATACGAGTTTTCAAGTTGTGAACTTTCAAAGATTCTAAGGTGGGTTTCCATGTCCAATTACATGTTAGTTTACATGTCTGGCACACATTGTTATGTGTGTGCAAGATACTGTATTATACTTTTTTGTGTGTGTTTGTTTTCAATGTATTACTTGTGTAAAAAGCATTATAACCCTATTACGGTACAGTACTATTTAGCTGATTGTGTTAGTTGGTTACCTAGGCTGATTGTATTGGACTTACATACAAATTGGACTTATGAATGTGTATTCAGAATGGAGCTTGTTTGTAGGTAGGGAACTTAGTGTTCCCTTTTTTTACATTTAGAATCATTTCCAACATCTTATCCTTTGTGCTTTCAATGTTCTGAAATATATCTGGGAGTTCTTTCCATGTGAAGTTTTTTGACAGTGTCACCTCCACTTGGATAGCATTCCTCCTGTCATGACCATTTTCTTGTTTCTGTCATAAGTTCACCTTCATTGAGTTCCTCTGGTTGCATGTCGAATCTAGAGGCTCTCTAAAGGTGGCAGCGTTAGCATTCCCTTGGGCAGTGCTCTTTCTTTTACAAGCTTTCTCCACTTATTTTGAAGGATATTGAAGTAAAATGAAGCCCACCAGTCTATAGGAAACCAACATAGGCAACCTTGATGTATATTTCTTAAAGACAGTCATTAAGTGCTCCAATCTATGCTATGCCTTATGGTAGAAATTATAGCAAAATCTAGGACCCTCTTTCTAAAGTATAAATTGCATTGGAGAGACAAGGCACACAAAACGGTGAACAATAAAAACACTGGAGAATCTCAGAGCAGAAGAGATTGAAGATTTAGTTCAGGTAGCCTGCAAGGAGCTTCATTTTTGAAGTTTTTTAATTTAAGCCTTCTGGGTAGAAGCCAGGTATCATCTCTGCAGGCGGTTTGCTATATTGTTCTGTTATAAAATAAATTTTGTGGTAGGGGCTCTCCATCAGCAGGAAGAACAAATCATTGGCTCTTAGATTAGACAGGGATGATGTCACCTGATATAAGAGATAGGCCATAGTATGGGCAGGCACATGGGTTTTCAAAGTGATGTCCTTGAAGGACAGGCTGAATTTGAGCTATCTCAGATGGAGGGAAGCAGGGAGGGGCTGAGGTCCATAGAGTCAGAATGACATGCTCTATATTGGGGGAAGAGTGAGGAGATAAGCCTTGTTGTCAAGGGGTTGGGGTTGGGAACGCAGCATGGAGCCAAAATGTTTGCATGCTTCTCAAGGGCATTCAGGTGGAGACCTCATTCTATAGAAGAAAGAATTTGTGAAAAATGGAGGAGGAATTAGGGGAGCCCAGGAGAAAGAGATAATAGCACTGCAAAGGAATTTAAATTCTATTTAATTTTCTATATGTAGAGCAGCAGAATGTTGTAGCAATAAATAGAAGATCCTCTTAGAAGCAGGGCAGGAGGTGCAGCATCAGCAGAGTGCAATAAATTAGGATTATTAAAGGAATGATAGCTACGAGGGAGCCTATGGAAAAAATGAGAGAGTGTGAATCCTGGATATCCAGGAAGAACAAAAATTGTAAGGGTGTCCTGAGTTTCCAGGAAGGAAGGGGGGAGACAGAGGCCAAGAGCCAGTTTCCGAGTTCTACTCATTGCTCATAGTCACAGTCACTCTGTTGATAGACTCAGAACCCCATTATGGTCTTTCAGTGTCTTGGCTATCCTTCTCCAGTAGACATATGTCAGGTTCTAAGTCTAAGTTTGTGGTGGCCAGGGTCACCTGGGCACTTAACTCCAAGCCCAGTCTACTGCAGACCACTCAGTCTCTCCTGGCAGGGACCAGCAATGATCTCTGGGAAAATTAAAGGCAGGTTAACAGAAGTTTAAGGGTGGAACTGGGCTCTCTGAATCTCGAAAGGAGGAAGCTGTCCATCGTTTCGGGGCCCAGGGCTCCTTCCTTTGCTTGGCTAAACTAACAAGTAGTTGCAGCTCCCCAGTAATGTACTAAGTGAAGGAAGCAGATAGTTGGTTTTTTAAAGTAATTAATTACTTTTTAAAGTAATTAATTAGAGAAACTGGCAGAGATAAGATCCCTCCAGGGTTTCCACTTCTCTGTGATGCAATCAGGGCCAGCAGAGGTAGATGTGATGCAAATAGCTTGGGCAGGCTTAGGAGGAATCTCTGGTGTTTAGCACCGTGAGAGAGATTTTCTTTGGTTAGGTAAAAATTGGCACTGTTTCCAGTGGGAGGAGGAAATAGCTCAGGTTCTTTTGCTTTTGTGAATTTGCCCAGTGAATGGAGACATAGCTGCAGAGGATGAAGTCTGTGTTCCCATTCACTCTGCTTGTCTGATTTTAAGGAGTAGATTTTTTTTTTCTCTGTAGAAGTGTCTTGTTTTGGGCCATCTCAAGCAAAGAATAAAGTAGCTGTTCTCTTCAAGAAATGAAGTAGATTCTTGGATCTGTGCCAGCAGCTTTACTTCACTCAGCATATTTCTTACCCACGTGCAAATCCGGAGGCTTATAGTTACAGAAAGTAGAAGGCAAGCCAGACAAAGTAATGCTAGCCCTAAACCGCTTGTGCATGAATTGAAGAACAGACATCCTCAGGAGAATACTCTGTTCCTCTGTGTCAAAACAGAACTGATGACTTCAGTGAAAAGACATGCTATGCAAGACTATTTCCAAGAGTAGTGATGACAGAGTTACTATGGCCCACAGAGCCCCAGGCTTTCATTATGTAATTGTGAGTTACACCCTGCCTTCTCCTAAAAGGAAAGATTTGTGGTGACTTACAATAGTAAACAACACGAGCAACCTGGTGATCTCAGTAGAAATGGAAAGTCTCAGATAGGTAGGCAGACTCATTTGGTTAGTAAATATGACAAAAGGAGAAACAATGCTATTACTGTGACTTGCATGTTCAATTGGTCAAAAGAAAAACGCCAAAGTAGCAAAGTAGCCAAAGAAAGAAAGAAGAAAAGAGACTTCCTGGAGAATAGATGGCAAATGTCTTAAAAGATGTTCTCTGTAGATGCAAATTTCCCCAAGACAGAGCTTTGCAGGGCCACTTCAAAATATGTCAAAGAAACATTTTGGGGTAAAGTTTTTTTATTTCCTTTAGGGCCTGCATCTGTCATCTATACCAGACTTAGGTTGGAATTTGGTATTTTATTGCTGTAGAGTCTGTTCTGTCAGCATTATGATCTCTACTGAAATGTCATTTGTGCCTAAAACTCCACAAAGAAGGAGGCATAAGGAGGTATGTCCAACCTTCCTTTCTGCCATGACCTGGGATTTAGTTTTCCAGGTTTCCCTTGGCCCACAGATTATCTATTTAGTCAGTTGGGGGATCTTAATATCTCATTTTTGGCTTACAAGATCATGCTCTCTTTTTCCAATTATACTTCTCTACAACTATCCACTCTTCCATCAAACTGACATGAAAGCATACCGATTTCTTTGTTTCTTAGAGTCTTTATTTCTGAAGGTTCCTATGTTACATAAAATTTATATTATACAATTGGCATACTTTTCGTTTACTAATCTGTCCTTTTGTCATAGGGGCCTCAGCTGTGAACCTAAGATGGGAAGAAAAGGTATTTCTTCTCACCTGCAATTTCTTTTAGGAAACTGGAGCATAGAGCAGTTACATAGCTTGCACAAGATTACACATCTCACTGATCTGCTGGTGGTAGACCTAGAGTTCACAATCAGGTAATCTGCTTCTGGAGGCCTTGCTCGTCACCATCATGCTGTTGCTTCTGATAGGAGGACCAACTATGTAGTACTCACTTCTATAGTCTCTGCAGCTAACTTATTCACTAAGGGGTCAGCACATCAGTCTGTGGAGCACCTAGTTTAATAGATGTCAAGTTTTACATTGTGTTTCAAAGGATCTGTAGAATTTCATAGAGATGCATTGGGAGTAGTTCTGAGAGGGAGGAGGAATCTGAGGGGGTGAACTCCTGAGTTACTCATCCTAATTCACCTTTTATCTGTTTCATATATGGTTTCACATATGATTTATTTGGAAAAGGGCTTTTGTTATTAAGAGTTTGTAGCCCAGAAATCAAATAAGTACTGTATATGTGAGTAGCAGAAACTTTGACTTAGATTTGCAATTTCATTGCAAGCACACAGACTTGGCAAAGCTGATAAAATCTGAACCTGACTCAAAGTTGGGACCTATATGAGGTGCATTGGATGACAGAATTAGGATCTAAAAAGGTCTCTAAACGCTAAAGTTGTAGCTAATATGGGCAAGTTAAATAACAATGATACATGCAAATTTATAAATTTAGGACCAAAAGTAAATCAGACCAAAACAAAACATTCATTGGATGAAGACACTAAGGCTTGGTAGGAGCACATGTAAACAATATTGCTAGTTAAGAGTTTATGTCAGCCATAGTCACCTCAATAAAGGAAGCAGTGCACTCTGCTCAGTGCTGCCAAGAATGTCTGTGCACTATTTTTACTTCTGGGAAAAATTTAGACGTGATATTAAAAGCTGGGGTTCATACAGAAGATGATTGTAATAGTAAAGGGATGTGACACACAGTCACAAGAGTTGTGGTTGAGGAACTAGGAATGCTTACCCAGAGAAGGGATGGCATGTGGAGAAGGGCATGAGGGTCAGTTCTAAATATGAGTAGAGGCAGAGAGAGGGCCTTATCTGGCCTTAGAATGCAGAATTAATGTGTGCAAACTGTAGGAAGGTAGATTTCATTTACTATTAGAACACTTTCCAGCGATATTACAATTGGAATGTTTGCCTGCAGTAGGGCTAGTGGCTGTCCTGACGCGAATACCTTCATCCTGGGGCTGCATACCCAGGGATGGTGAAGAAGTTTATACCCATTTCAGAGCTTAGGAAATCTTTAAAATTACTTCCAGCTCTGAGATTATAGAATGCTATGAAATTTGTTTTCTATAAGGAAAGAAAACTGAGTGTGGTGGTAGCTCATGCTTGTAATCCCAGCACATTACTTTGGGAGGTCAAGGTGAGAGGATTGCTTGAGCCCAGGAGTGCCTGGGCAATATAATGAGATCTTGTCTCTCTCTCTCTCTCTCTCTCTCGAAATTATTTTCTTTTCCTTAGATGAAAATTCAAACCTGTATCTGTGGCAGAAATAGTATTGCTCACTATCTTAGGCTGCTCTTCTATAACAAAATACCATAGACAAGGGTGGCTTAGACAACAGACATTTGTTTCTCACAGTTCTAGAAGTTGGTAACTCCAACATCAAAGTGCTGGCAGATTGAATTCCTGATTTGGACCCTTCCTAGCTTGCAAATGGCCACTTTCTTCCTTATGTCCTCACATGAGTGAGAGAAATTTCTCTTTCTTCTTTTTATAAGGACGTTAAACCCTTCTTGGGGGCTCCATTCTCATGTCTTCATCTAACCCTAATTACCTTCCAAAGACTTCAGCTCCAAATACTACCACATTGGAAGGTAGAGTTTCAATAAATAAATTGTGAAGATTTTCCAAGCATTCAGTTTGTCAAATATCCTATGTGCTTCTCAGCAGTACCCATTCCTCTTGTACTAGGTAGGACTATGTGATTAGCTTTGGCAACCAAGTGACTGCAGTAGTTGAGTAGTATCTCCCTAAAATTCATGTACATCCAGAATCTCAGAATGTGACATTATTTAGAAATGGGGACTTTGCAGATGCAATTAGTTACTACTTAGGCAAACCCTAAGTCCAATAACTGATGTCCATATAGGAAGAGTAAAGGATACACAGAGGCACAGAGAAGAGAGCAGTGTAATTATGGAGGCAGAGACTGGAGTGATACAAGTATAAGCTATGGACTACTATGGATTTCCAGAAGCCCAGAAGTTAGAAAGAAGCAAGAAAATGTTCTTTCCTACATCCTTCAGAAGGAGAATGAGCATGCTGACATCTTGATTTCAGATTTCTAATTTCTAGAACCAAAACAGAATAAATTTTTGTTACTTCAAGCCACCAAATTTATGGTAATCTGTTATGGCAGCTACAGAAATGGCAACTGTCACCTTCTGGGTTCCAGCATTTAACTATCAGGGTATGACATTTTTCTCCTCCTCTTCCTTTGCCAAATATGGAGGCTTCCTACTAAGATGGCAAAGTGAGAAGGAAACAATTTAGACTGCTAAATACCAGGGCAGTGTTACTGAATAGCCCATGCCTGCAGTGGAATTTGTATGATTGATACTTATGTTTTTCTAATGTTAAATTATGAAGATTTTGTTTGCTACTGAAACATAGCCTATCCTATCCTGACTAATATAGTATTCTTTCCAAAGGGTAAGAGTAGACAAAATTCATATACTATTCCCTAATCTAGGTCTCAAAGAAGCCTCTGAAATTCCTTATTGATTCACTATAAAATGAAGGCAATTGAATGTTTTAAACTTGTAGAGTAGCAGCCAGCATATGCAGTCGTTTATGAAGTGAGTACAATGTGGCATTACAAACACAAGTGAGTCTAGGTCCAGTCTCAGAAAATCTGGTTTAGACTTAAGTTGTCCAAAGGAGATAGATAGATAGATAGATAGATAGATAGATAGATAGATAGATAGATAGATAGATATGGGGTGAGGTGTTCAGGAGGCTAAGGGACATTATTATCCAGAGCCTTAGTTCCTCACTTGGAGACCTCTCTCCGGGCATACATAATTCCCTATCTAAATGGCCCTAAACCCTTTTCTGAGAGCTGCAGGGGTCTCTTCTCCATGCCTATCTTCCTGAAAGAAGACCTGCTGCAGGCTCAAGGGATGATCACAGGATTGTGGTTTGCAGGGATACAGACAGAGACTGGATGGTCAGGATGATAGAATGCCTGCATACATGTGTTCATGGCTCATCATTTTCCAAAACAGAGCCAGGGGTGGAAAGGTGTGGAGCAGGCTGT
>NW_007246229.1:3104-6814 GCF_000164805.1 Carlito syrichta | reverse complement strand
TTAATGAGGAATCTGGGCTTGTAGGCCCCTCCATTTTCAGAGCTACTTGCTACGAGTATACCTAAAATCTCTTATTACAGATCCATGAAGATTCCAGTGCTTTTGGTAGTTGTAATCGAGTATCTGAATCTACAATTTCGTTTGTTTCTTATCAACATCTTCGGCCAAAATCCAGTTCCCCAGGTATCAACTGGCATTTTGAGACAAAATCCCTCGCTTCAGGTTACCTCAAAATACTGAAATTTCCTGTGGTCAGACTGGTGAAATTGGGATATTGTGTTTAGAATATTCCACATTTTTACGATGTCTTCCTTTTTTATTTTTTATTTTTATTTTTTATTTATTTATTTTTTTGAGTTGGAGTCTCACTCGGTCGCCCAGACTGGAGTGCAGTGGCAGCTTCCAGCCACCGCAGCCTCGACTTGCTGGGCTCCAGCAATCTTCTGCCTCAGCCTTCCAAGTAGCCAAAATTATAGGCATGTACTACCATGCCCAGCTGATTTTTTGACTTATTGTAGAGATGATGTCTCCCTGCCCAGGCGGGTCTCGAACATACAGGCTAGGCAATCCACTCACCTCAGCCTCCCAAAGGTGCGGGATTACAGGCTGAGCCACCGAGCCTGGCTTACGATGTCTTCTTAAGGGGAATCTGGAAGCTTGGATTACAGTTCCCAGGTAGTATATGGGAGTCTTTCTATTGATATCCAAACAACTGGAATTCTATGTTCATCAAGAAATATCTCGGGTATTGCTGAGAATTAAGCAGAAATTTGCAATATGGTAGTCCTCATATATGGAAAACTACATGGTCTCTTACTATGGAAGAATTAGGAATCTGGGTTACAAGAGTCCTCAAATCTCAAAAACCTACAGGGAGTCTTACTAAGGGAGAAAAATGTATCAGGGATTTGAAGCACGAATCTGGGGAATGGGAGTCCTCATATACAGGACACTTCACAACCTATTGCTAAGGACGACCTTTGAATCTGGGTTACACATGTCCTCGATCCAAAAATCCACAGGGCGTCTTTCTAAGGGCTACAGAAGAATAAGAGCTTCGAAGCAGGAATCTTGTCAAAGGGGGTCTTCGTACACAGAAAACTATATATCCTCTACCTAAGAAAGGATAAGAAATCTGGTTTTCATGAGTCCTCAATGCCAAAAATCTACTGGGCGTTTTGCTAAGGGCTAAACAAGAATCAGATTTCGAAGCAAGAGTCTGGGGAATGGGTGTCCTCATATACAGGAAACTACACAGGCTCTTGCTAAGGAAGAATAACGAATCTGAGTTATACGATTCCTCAATTCCAAATATGTTCTGGACGTCTAGGTAAGGGCTACAAGACTCGAATTTTGACGTCCCCATATTTTTCAGAGCTGTATCATATGTGCATATTAGGAATCACTCATTCCAGAAGTCCTGCAACATTCTGGTCCTCTCGATAGTGTATAAGAAAATATGGCACTATAAGTCCATTTAGATTCTAGATTCTCTAAGGTCAAATTCCAGAACACAAGAAATGATCTCGGGTGTTTTGAATGTAAGCCCTGAGTTCAGGGTTACCTCGTACTCCAGAAATTTCTGGTAGTTTAGCTATTCGGAATTAGCAACTTGGATTTAGATGTTGCACCATGTTTAGAAGGTATTTTTGGGAGGGCAGCAGGTTTTTGGTTTCCAAGTCCATAGGAGCATTCTGGAGTCTTTCTCATGGGAGCCACGTGTCTGGACTTCTAGGGAACGGGGAAACTTCTGGTCGTTGTTCTGAGAATGAAACAGGAATCTCGGACACTATGACCCCAGAGAGTTTCTACTCATGTTACCAATGTGGAACAAGGAAAATCAGTATGCATGTGACCAGCAAACATCTGGGCAGTTGTTAATTTTTCCTTGGCTTAAGGTAGTTCTCATACTTAGAAGCATACAGGCATTTTCAACTGCCAATCAGGAATTTGGAGTCCCTGTCCCCACACTTTTCATAACTAATTCCAATATACGTACCACAAATCTGTCATTACCGATTCACAGGAACCTGCTGCTTCTCTTCTTAGTTGTAACAGAGAATCAGACCATCTGCTCGGCTTTTTTGGCAGGAGGTTGTAAGGCCAGATTCCACAACCCAAGTAACTATGTTGCCATTTTTCATTTAATTTCTGACTTCAGGTTTACCTCCGAATCCAGAAACTCCTACTGGAATTTTAGATTGATATTCGTAACATGGGATTAGGTGTTCCCAAATATTTAGGACGAATTCATAAAGGGGATCAAGCAATCTTGGATTCCAGGGCCCTTCTGACCTTTTGGGTTTATGATTATTGGTATGTAAGAGTTTGTACCTCCACGTCACCAGGTAAGTACAGGGATTCTTAATGATAACAAAAAGAATCTGGGTTACGAGGGATGCCAACTCAATTCTACATGGACACAGCATAATGGCTAATCTGGAATATGGGATTCTATATCCATACATTCTTTAGGGCTACAGGCCTCTTGGATATGACAATTTTTTCATTATAGATTCTCAGCAACCTTCTGGTCTTCTTGATAGCTGTAAACGAGAATGTGGACACTCAAGTCCACTGGGTTCCTTGTGACAACAAAGGGCAGATTCCAGGACCCAAAGAATCTTATCACCATATTTGTATGTAACTATCGCCTTATGATGTACCTTGTAATCCTAAAATTTCTGTTTGTCCTACTCCGATAGGGGCCTGGTGTTTTCAGGTTGCCAAATATATATTACGTACTTTTAAGGGTAGCCAGTATTCATGGATTCCCCGACCCTAGGTAATTTCTGGGCATCGGCCTATTTGTATACAGAATTTTTGGATCCACATCACGAGGGAAAATCAGGGCATCTTGACAAGTACGAAAAGGAAATTCGTTCCTAGGAGTTCTCATTCACCAGAATCTACAGGGCCTCTTGATATTGTTTAATCAGCACTGTGCCTTCAAGGTCCCTATATTTTTTAGAGCTTCTAGCACCATAGATACCCTTAATCGGTCCTTACAGATACCCAGGAACATTCTATTCTCTTGATAGTTGTAATCGAAGATCTGGCCCAAATATCCTTTTGTGTCTTATGAACATCTAGGACCATAATCAGGTACCCCAGGAATCAAATGTCGCATTTGTACAAAATTCCTCGATTCAGGTAACCTCAAACTACAAAAATTTCTTGTGGTTGGGCTGGTTGGAATTGGGACATGGGTTTAGGAGAGTCCATATTTTGGGGAGGTCTTGTTAAGGGGAACCAGGAATCTTGGATTCCAGTTCCCCAATAACCTTATGGGAGTCTTTCCTTTGATATCCAACAACTGGAATTCTAGGTCACCAGGAAATATTTGAGCACCTTGCTAAGAATGTAGCAGGAATCCGGGTAATGGGAGTCCTCATATACAGGAAACTACACGTCCTATTGTTAAGGAAGAATAAGGAATTTTGGTAACACGAGTCCTCAGCCCAAAAATCCACAGGGCGTCTTACTAAGAGGTAACCATGAATCAGGCTTTTAATGTAGGAATATGGGTAGTGGGAGTCCTCAAAAACAGGAAACTGGACTGCCTATTGCTAAGAAAGATAAGGAATCTGGGTTACACATGTGCTCAATCCCTAAAAAACTTCAGGGTTTCTTGCTAAGGCTAAACACCAATCAAGGTTTTTGAAGCATGAATCTGTGCAAATGGGGTCCACATATACAGGCAAATACAC
>NW_007246229.1:0-2870 GCF_000164805.1 Carlito syrichta | reverse complement strand
TCTTCCTACTGGAAAAGCAGCAATCAGGACTTCGAGCTCCCTCATGTTTGGAGTTCTAGTATGTGGATATTAGAAATCAGTCAAGTCAGGACTCCAGCAACATTATGGTCCTCTTGGAAGTTGTAAACGGGTATGTCGCACTGCAAGTACTTAGGTTCCTCGGTACAACGAAGGCCACATTCCAGCAAAAAGGGATCATCTCGCCATATTTGCATGTAACTCTTGGTCTCAAGATGAATTTTTAAATCCTCAAACTTCCATTCGTCCTTTTAATTTTGAGAGGGGCTGAGCGTTTTGCAGTGGCTAAATGTTTAGTATCTTTAAAGGTAACCAGGAAACACGGATTCCCCGAAACTAGGAAACTTGTGGGTTTTTTTGTATATAGAGTTTTGGAATACACATGGACAGAGAAAATCAAGGCATGTTTCTGAGAACAAAAAGGGTATCCAGGTTCTTGAGTTTTCATTTGCCGAAGTCTACAGGGCCTCTTGATGAGGATTAATCTGGAATTTGGTCTTTTAGGCCCCATATTGTTAGGGTGTCTTGTACAAGGGAACCAGGAATATTGGATTCCAATTGCCCAGGAAACTTCTGGAGCTCTTTCAATTGATATCCAAACAACTTGAATTCTACATCACCACGAAATATTTCGGTATCTTCCGGAGAATTAAGCAGTAATCTGGGTATGGGAGTCCTCATATACAGGAAATTTCATGACTCTTGCGAAGGATGAATACAGAATCTGGTCTACATGGGTCCTCAATACCGAGAATCTACAGCGTGACTTTGTAAGGGCTAAACAAGATCAGGGCTTTGAGCACCCCTCATGATTTAGAGCTATTTGGTATGTGGATATTTCGAATCAATCATTCCTGGACTCCAGCAACTCTCTGGTACTCTTGATAATGGTGAATGAGAATCTGGGACTACAAGACCATTTAGATACTCGGAACCTCTGATTCCAGATACAGAACACTAGAAATTCTCTCGGATTTTTGTATGTAAGCCCTGACTTCAGTGTTACCTCAAACTTCAGAAACTAGAGTGGCTCTGCTGTTCGTGCTTAGGAATTTGGGTTTAGGTGTTCAATTTTTTAGGAGGTATTATTGGGAGGGAACCAGGAATCTTAGATTGCACGTCCCCTGGCATATTTTTGAAATTTTTCTATGAATATACAACAGTCTGGACTGTTTTGCCTAGACCAAAATAGGAATGTGGGTCACGTTGTCCCTAGAAAATTTCTATAGGCTTTTCCTAAGAGGAACCAGGAAACTCGGTTTCCATGGAACTTGCAAACATCTGGACATTTGCTAAATTATCTGTGGCTTAAGGCAGTGCTCATACCTAGGAATCGACAGGGACTTTAGCAAATGATAATCTGGAATCTGGGAGTCCTGGTTCTCATATTATTCAGAGCAGCATCCTATATGCATACCACAAATCAGACATTGCCGCAACCCAGGAACGTGTTGCACCTCTTGATCGTTCTAACTGAGAATCTGGCCTACTGGTCCGTTTGGTTCACAGGTCCTGTAAGACCGGTTTCCACAATCCATTCAATCAACTTCCATTTGTTAATGTGATCACTGGCTTCAGGTTAACCTCGTAGTACAGAAACTACTGCTGGACATTCGTTTTCACATTGAGAATGTGCAATTAGTGGTTCCCACATATTTAGGATGTATTCTTAAGGTGGAAATAGCAATCTTCAATTCCAGGTCCCGGGGAAACATCTTGGCGTATGTGTATTGGTATGTAAGAGTTTGTACTCCTACGTCACCAGAAAACGTCCAGGCGTCTTCCTGATACTACAAAAAAGGAATGTGGGTTAGGGAAGACCTCAATCCATTTCTACAGGCTCCGTTATAAGGGCTTATCTGGAATCTGGGTTTCTATACCTCCAAATTCTTCAAAGCATGTTACCACTTGGAAAGGACAAGTGTCATTATAGATTCCCACCAACCTTCTGGTCCTCTTGATTGTTGTAATCAAGAACAAGTATATGCATTTCAATTGGGTTTCTCGGCAAAACTAAAGACAGATTCGAGGACTAAGCCATCATCTCGCCTCACTAATGTGTAACTCTTGTCTTAAGATGTACCCTGTAATCCTTAAACTTACATTGTGAATCTATTTGATATGGCTTGGGGGTGGGGGTTGTTATGCATGTAGTACATATTTTTAAAGGTGACCAGGAATCACGGTTTTCACGTCCCTGGGAAACAGCTAGGTATCTGTATATTTGCATACAGAATTTAGGAATCTGGATCGCCAGGGAAAATCAGACTCTTGCTGAGAACGAGAAGCAAATGCAGGATCAGGTGTCCTCAATCGTCAAAATCTATATGGCTTCTTGATAAGGTTTACTGAGGATTCTGGGCTTGTAGGTCGTTCCAATTTTCAGAGCTACTTGCTATGTGGACACCTGAAATCTCTTATTACAGATCCAAGAAGATTCCGGAGCTGTCAATAGTTGTAATCGAGTATCTGAACCTACAATTTCGTTTGTTTCTTATCAACATCTTCGGCCATAACCCAGTTCCCCAGGTATCAACTGGCATTTTGCGACAAAATCCCGAGCTTCAAGTTTGCTGAAAATAACAAAATTTCCTGTGGTCAGGATGGTGGAAATTGGGATATTGGGTTTAGCATATTCCACCTTTTTACGATGTCTTTTTAAGGGAAACCTGGAACTTGAATTACAGTTATCAGAAAGTATATGGGAGTCTTTCTGTTAATATCCAAACAAAAGGCATTATATGTTCATCAGGAAATATCTCGGGAATTGCTGTGAATTAAGCAAAAATTTTCTAAATAGGAGTCCTCATATATGGGAAACTGCGTGGCCTCTTACTCCAGAAGAATAATGA
>NW_007246228.1:0-11779 GCF_000164805.1 Carlito syrichta | reverse complement strand
CGGTTCAGCAAGCATCCAAGAGAGGAGATGTGGCCAAATCTGAAAGTTGCAGGCTAAAGCCAGTCCCGGATCTGACTGGAGGAGCCTACTGACACTCAGAATCTGTGAATTCTCCTAAGACTGGGGAACAGCAGAACTCTGGCAACAAAGGCCAGAAGGGCAGATACCTGAAGATGATGCTGACGAGAGGAGGGCCATTCAGTGGATTCTTTCTGGCAAGTTCTCATTTCAGATAAATAAAAATAATAATAACAAAGAACATGGGCACCTTCCAATGTAAGCCCACAAGATTTGAAGTTTCTGATACTGCAAAACAACACATGCCACCACAGGTAATCCAGCCACACCCAAGCACATCATTCCAACCAATATTTTGGATAAGAAGATTTTGGACCTTTAAGTCACTGAATCATAATATTCATGAGGAGAATGCTATGTGTCTTATTGTACATAGCATTTTTTGATTGCCTCTTTAATGCAAAAAAAAAAAAAATTCACGGATCTGATTCTCCTTTTGTTCCCCAGAGTTAATAATGAAATATCTGCATGAACATGAGTGTTTCTTGGCCCAAGACATCAAGAAAACATCCAAAGACTCCAACTCTGACTATGTGACCTGTGACTCCTCTTTCAACAAGCGCATCCACAGAGGTATAGGGATAAAGGAGCAGCAGTGGCACAAGAATGCAGGTCCAAAGGTGGGAGGGAAAGATGAGCCAGAAATTGGAATTAAGCTCATTTGCTTCACAACTGAAATCAATGACCCCTTCTTTCAAGCACTATCCAGGGTCTCTGTTTCTACTGAATGAACAGAATTGAACTATGTACACTTGACTATTTCCACTGGAAGAGACTCTTACATGATACAAATAGGAAAGATAAAACTTCAGGAGAAAGGTAGAAGCACATTTTTAGAAGAGGTGCCTTGGGCAGGTGTGTGAAGTCTTCATTTGATACCTCCAGCACCATGTCCAGTTTAGGGGACTTTCAAAAAGTCTTATTTGTTTATCTAGCTATCTAACCTCCAATCCAGTCAACTATATAGTCCTATTTATATCTACACCACTGAATCTCTCTTTATCTCTTTCAATATAGAATTAATATAAACAAATAGGTTGATATACATATATAATTCTCCAGATGACATTCTCAATATTATTTTTGCATAATTTCTCCAAAAGGAGAATTGAGCTAATGATATAATAAAACATTTAATTTTTAGTGACTGCATATTGTCTTTTAGACATGATTCACAATTTCCAATATTCTGTATACATCACTAAAAATATCACACACAGGATACCCAGTCATCTTGACACATCCTCTCCACACATAATTTTCACAACTCCCTTTTAACTTATGTTTTGGCGGTTTGAATGGGAAAAATCACCTTAACTTCTGGTAAAGCAAGTCCCATGTAGAGAATACTCCACATATATTTTTTTAAAATAAACAGCTCAAGTGATTTTTCTCAATTTTCTGGAATATTATTCCCCAGAAATTCACTATGCTAAAGAGCACGCCCTTAGACATGTCTGATATCCCAGATCAGTCTCAGACCTCACAAAAGAGTTTGTCTACCTCAGAATACTTTTCCTGTGTCGCCACTCCAAGAACGTTCTTTGATGATAACTATATGTGTGTAGACCAACTGTGAAATCTGGGCTGAGACAGGAGGGGCAACAGAGTTGCTCATCCCAACTCTTCCTGAGGTTACCTTCCTGCTAAGTCAGGAAAGGGCTTCAGCCAGAGAAACTAGGACTGAGGCCTCTGGGGAGGGAAAGAATAGGACATGTGCCTTCAAGAACGGCAGAATCTCCTCAGCATTAACCTCCAACATGTGAACACTGGGGCCGCTGTGGGGAGACAGTGGGGAGTACTGACGAATCTATGGACATTTACTGAGAAGCAGCCTCCTTGGATTGGCACAACCTCATCATTTATCCTCCTTCATACCAAGCATGGCCTTATTTCTCTTTCCTTTTACTTAATCTCAAATGCACATCCCTCTACTCTACATCTTTTCCCTTCTCCAGTAGAATGACATAGATACACTCTTCGACCCTCATTCCAGTATATGATCAATCTCTGACTCATTCTGTTGCATAGTAATCTCATAAATACTTAACATCCCTTCATCCAGACAATCTGTGTATCCTCCTTATGCTAGAGCAGACTAGAAAACATTTATGTCCTTAAGAGAATGCACTTTCGTATGTGGTTTTTCTCATCACATGTCACTTCATCCACAATGCCTTCAGCCCTTCCTTAAGCTGCACAACCACAGATCTCATATGCATTTCCTTTGAAGCATACTTACTGTCTCATATGAAAACAAAGTGAAACAAAGCACAAGTACATACCTGTATACGTTCATGTGCATCGTTACACTGCAAACACATACACATACTCATCAACGTCCCCTTTCACCAATACCAGAAATACTCAGCAGATATGTTCCAGGAAACACACACAACTTTTTGACATGCACTGCCTACTCATTACACAGACATCCCAGTATACACCTCAAATAAGACATACCGTGTACAGAATTCAGAAACATCACACATACATGCATTTCTGTTACACATATCCCCATACAAGGGCATTCTCCTGGTCATCCTAATGCTTATAGACTTCACATACAGTATTCACATTTATGCTTGAAATTTTCTTTCATAGGTTCTCATCGAGAAACCCCTTATCCTGGGTTCTCTGCTATCCCTCAACCCCAGGACCTGGAGGAAAGCAAAACTTCCTCCAGCAGCCCAGATCATTGTTCTTGTTATGCATATGCAGAAGAATCATTGAAGTCCTCAGTAGACATTAAAGCGGAAAGGACCATGAATATCTACTATACAGAGGTCCCATTAAAAAGGGGTGTGGCTTTTTTGGAGGAGGAGACAGAGCAAGTATTGGAGCCCCCCCCAAAGAAGTTTAAATTGAAAAAAATGACCTACCAGGAGAAGATCCAGAAAAATTCCTGCCTGTTTTATACACCAACCATGGACCTCCTCACTGACAGTGTGTCTGACTTTGGTAACAACACTCAAAAGGAACTGGAGGAGGTTGAGGGAAAAGCAGAGGCACCAGCTCCAGGGGGCTGTTCCAGGGCCAAGACGCCTGAGTGGCTGGGAGCCGCAGAGAGCGGCTTCAGGTGCATTGCCTGCTGTCAGGTATATCCAAGCTTGGAGGTGCTAAAGAATCATGTGGAACATGGAGTCAGTCAGGGTTTCAGCTGTCGTACCTTCCACCGTGCTTATGACAGGATGAGGAAGAAAAGGAAAGAGATTGAGGAAGAAGAGAGGAAATCAAGTCAATGACATCCAGAAGCAATAAGAAAACACGTACATCATGAGAACATTCTCATGCAATTAGAAAATATTCTACTACTAACTACTAACAGAAACTGGATCCACTCTTCCAAGATAAACCAAGGGTAATGAGAGTCACAGCCCCTTCAGCTGTATTCCCTCACCTAACATCAATCCGAGAGGCACAGGACAAAGCTCTGTCCCTGACGCAGGGTTGATATGATATGCAGATCATTCCTAGTCCTACCCTTTCCTGGGTGTGGCTAGGAGGACACAGCTGAGAATCTGTAACCACTAGAGAGCTCACATGGAGTGGAATCTTTCTTTTCTTTTTCCTGTGACCCATTTTCCATGGTGGATACTTAGAACGAGGAGCAAAGTCTGTTTCCTCAAAGATGTCAAAGTAACTGAGAAAGGAGGAATAGAGGATAGACTTGTGTCCTATTTTCATTTTATGAAAATATTGAAATGACTTGCCTTTTGGAGGGCCCCCGTATTCTATTTTGAAAGTCTCCAGTTTTCATGTCTTATTCTTTATTTTTGTTTCTGTTTCAAATGCCTTGTTTTATGTGACAGTTGAGAGAAGTTAAAAATCGACAAAACTGCAAAGGCTTTGTAAAGCCAGGCTCATAACACAATACTTAAGAGTGTCTCCTTTTTACTTAGCCTCTGTCTACCACTGGACATCCTGACAGTGTCTGAGCCCTCTTCCCTCCAATAAGGGAAGCCACCTCACTTATTATTCCATGTCCAGCTTCTCTTCTGTATATGAGTTTAGTGCAGACCATAACTTCTGTGTCATCTTTGTGGGTGATAACTCCAACTTCAGTTCAGTTTTCAAAGCTTTTGCTATGCCTCTTTTGTTTTTTAGTTTGAAAAATGTTTACTTTGCTAAGCAGTGAGCTACGACCTTCAACCTTTTTTAATTTTTTGCCTGCTACCCAGCTCATAACCTGATCCATATGAACTCTAAGTATGGAGTGAGCAGTTGGCTATTTTATCTGACACCAATAGTCATATAATCAGCATGTTTTTGTCCCTTTAAAAATAGATAAGGAGTTCCCAAAATTACTGCTAGGCAACGGAGTTACTGCAATCTTGCTCATGGACTGGGATAACCATAAGTAGGGCACAAAGTACAGAGCAGAGCATGTTTTTTCATCGCTATTTTCCTCCAGTTCTCAAGGGGTAATTGATGTGGCTTTTAATTTGAATCAGAATTGTGGCAGGTAATTTAAAATATGAGCCTAGCCCATAAAAGTTGCTATGACTCTTTGAATGCATCTTGCACATGTACCTCTCAAGTCAAGAACTTGGATACTCCAAATATTCTTCTTTTATTTTCAACTTTTAATGGACATCATTTGAAGTTCAAGTATATTGAAGAATTACTTTTATAAGTCTTCTTATTAAACAAAACTCTATGCATATGAACTTTAATCTGCACAACTGGCATGTTTCTTTAGGAATGGTGGTAACTTCCAGTGTGTTCTGCAAAGTTATGTATATCCTCATGGTTCACTGAATTTTGTTAATTGTACCAGAATTAAAACTTTGTACCCCTTACCAATTTCATTTTTGGCATCTCCTATCTATTCTTTTGTTCTATTTAATTACTCACAATTTATATATTAATTTCTTTAACCTAGATTTTCTCATTTGCCTATAAGCGTGCGGATATGTTCTTTTTTGAGATTTAGAATCCTCCCTATGCTTGACCTCTTCAGTTTTAGTGTCACTAATTTAAAGTAGAGTATAAAATACATTTTTTAAAAGTTTACTACTTTCTACACTGGCAAGCACAGATTTATGAAAGTCTAAACAACCATTTCATTCATGTAATAAGAAAGAGACAGCCCACTGTCATTTTTTTTACACGGTGCCTCAGCCTGTAACCCCGCGCCTTTGGGAGGCTGAGGTGAGTGGATTGCCTGAGCCCGCGGGTTCGAGACCCGCCTGGGCAGTGAGACCTCATCTCTACAATAAATCAAAAAATCAGCCGAGCGTGGTAGCACATGCCTGTAATTCTGGCCACTCGGAAGGTGGAGGTGGAAGGATCGCCGGAGCCTAGCAGGTCGAGGCTTCGGTGGCCGGGAGCGGCCACTGCACTCCAGTCTGGGCGACAGAGTGAGACTCCAACTCAAAAAAAGAAAAAAGAAAAAAAAGAAAATTGATGCCACAGATTTATACAGTGTGTCTCTAAGTTTCAAATGAGTACTAAGCTTATATTAAATAAATCTTCCCTAATCTTGGCATGGAAATTTTTAAGACATTTGTTTCATTACACGTAGAATTAATTAGAAAGTATTCACTTTTGTAGTTTTTTTTGCATTTTTACAATTGAAAATTTAAAGAAATCATCAACATAGCATGCAGTTATCATAAATTAAATGGAAGTTTATATCTTTAATTATAGTCTGCAAAGTAAACATAAAGTTTCTGCTGTCTTACTGTTAGTAAGCATGCACTAAAATACTAGCATTTTCTTGTACCTTAGAAAGACTACTCATATTTGAGTGAAATACTACTACTAGGAAGTTGACCTTGAGGATACAGGATATAAGGCACACAACAATAATTCCGTCGTGGCATGGCCATGGTTTTGCTTATTTTATGTACTTTGAAAACAGAAAAAAAGTTTAAAAAGTTATCTATTCTGAATTGATAGACGTTCAGTTGATAGGTAGATAAATAAACAAGAGTCTCAATAGTTCCACATACTTTCAGAGAATTATGCAGTTATCTTGAGAAGTGGGCACTCCCATCTGAGGGCAAATAAACTTGTCATTTCGAGGCAACATTTTTAGTGTATGGTCTTAACATGTAGAGTGATTCCATAAAGTTGGGATTCACAGATCAACGTATTTTTAAACCTCATGCTTAATGTTTCTAGGCATCTTGAACACTCTATTATTTTATTATAAGTATTAATGTTGCAAACATTTTCAACCATAACGAAATAAAACTACTATGCAAAATGAGAAAAGAAAATTCTCCTTCATCTGGAATAAAGTATGCTATCATCAATCTGAAAAATAAGTAGTACGATAATTACACTATCTAAAAGATTATAAAAACAGTGGTAATAATGAGTCTTTTGTACTTTTTAAAGATTCAAATTAGAACCATTTAGGGATACTTCCTCAGAATTGGTGCTTGTGGAGTTTAGAAAAAAATATATTCTGAACGTTTGAAACTGTCACAAATGCCTAATTCTCCATCAACATTTCCGAAAATGATTCTGTAGTTCCCCCTGAGCCCCAGAAAACAGCTGCTGGCCTCAAAATAAAAACATTGTCAGCTGGAAAAAAAAAAAGAAAAGCCTCAATAGCATGCTTGGTGGTAACAGTGATGGAGAAAAATTACACAAAGAAAAGGAGCATTTTGATGATGGCACTTAAGAAAAGTTTGATAGTCTTCCATGTCTGTAGATAGTGATGGTAGTGACCTCTTCCTTACGAAAATGTGATTGATCTGAAAGAAGGAAAGTAGTTGCCGCTCTGTAGCTAAGGAACAATAACAAAACCCTCAAAAATGTTACCTATAGAAAATATACTCAAATCCCAACAGTATATAAAAAATGAAAAAAACAAAATTGATTGGTAATTATTTTCTCCTGTGATGATTTGGTTTATTAAAAACTTCCATAAAGAAACAACTAACTAGCCGGGCTCGGTGGCTCAGCCTGTAATACCGCGCCTTTGGGAGGCTGAGGTGAGTGGATTGCCTGAGCCCGTGGGTTTGAGACCCGCCTGGGCAACTTCGTGAGACCTCATCTCTACAATAAATTTAAAAAAAAAATTAGCCGGGCGTGGTAGCGCTCGCTTGTAGTTCCAGCTACGTGGAAGGCTGAGGTGGAATGATTGCTGTAGCCCAGCAGGTCGAGTCTGCGGTGGCTGGGAGCAGCCACTGCACTCCAGTCTGGGCGACAGAGTGAGATTCCAACTCAAAAAAAAAAAAAAAAAAAAGGGAACTTAACTAAAGATAATTTGACACCGTGAAATGTTAAATATCCTTTTATCACCATAAGAAGAGCTGTTTTTATCACCACAGGTCATAAAAGCAGTCATTGCCAGAAAACAGATATAACTTTTTACATCTTGTCTATTAGAGTATCCTGTTTAAAGTACATTTAAATAAAGAAATAGAAGCATGTTCATCAAAGCATCACAATACTAATGTCAAAAAAATTTTAGCAAAGCAATTTTTTGGTAAGATTGTCAAAGGCAAATGGAAATTGCCATTTTGGTGCTAATGAAAGAGAACAAAGAAAGAAAATAGACTAAATTGACTTCCATCAATGAAATTAACTAGGATGTAAAAATATTTAAACTGAATAAACGCTTAGTGTAAATGGATGATTTCAAATGTTTTCAGTTTGGTTTTAACAAATTATTAGTTCTAAATCCTGACAATTTATTTAAATTAAACTTGTAGTTTTTATATCCACAATTTCTGAGAAAGCACTCAGCATACAGTCAATTTTTAAACTACATTTACTGAATGTTAATAATCATTCAGGAAGTATATTAAGTTTTTTATCATTTAATCCTAAAGTTCACAGGGTTGCCACCACTTTAAGATAAAGAATCTGGGATATAGAAAGTTCAGCTTGTTTGCCCATGATTGAAGAGATACTAAGTAATAGATTTCTTCCCTCAAGTCCATGTTTTTAAACCACTTTGCTTACATTTATAAATTGACCCAAGCCACATTAAATGTACTAACCTCACTTGTTTCTTTTCCTTCTCCTTTTTAAAAAAAATTTTATTTTAAAGATGTAGGGTACAATTCAGGATTAGGTATACAAGTGATCATTGTACAGGTAAAGTTTGAGCCTCCTTTTGATCCCCATTTTGCCTAATTTGAGATCAGGTACCCTTATTGAGGTTATGTGGTCCCTCCTCCCAGCAGTTTCCAGTCACTGCCAATTCCTTTCTTATAGTATTACAGTAAATGTTCATCAAACTTACATATTCAATCTAGTGTTATGGTGGTAATTCAAAGAGTAGACTGGAGGAAGAATTTAGGATATTAACTCTCTCGCTTTCCTCTTGTGCTCCCAATCCTCTGACCTCTATTGCACCCTCCACCAGTTATCCAAGACAATTAGACAAAGGTCAATTAGCCGACAAAAAGGCAGAAGAGTAAATCATAGCCTTCTTTTAACTCTTTGCTTTTCTTCCTTATACGAAGCCTCACACTTATCTTTGGAGATCTTTACTTCAAAAGGAAGAATTGGTACAGATTGGATGTTACAGTAGGGTATGGAGTCTGTTATTCAAATCTCTTCTTGAGAGTGGCACCAAGCAAGCACTACTCTAGTCAGTGTCTTTGGCCTCTACAAAATTAGCTGTTTGAGAGTGTTTAAAAGTTAAGCATTAAAAGTTAAGCATTATTAAAAATCCTAAAACTGGTTCATTAAGTCAGAATTTCCGCTGACACAATAACCTGATAAGTAAGGCCTCTAGTAATCTTACACACTGTATTGAGAGCAGCATTCAAAGGAGAATACAGTTTCTCCTAGTTCAACTCAAGACTAAATCAGCTTCATTTCTTGATAATTTGCTAAACGGACTCTTTTCGTTTTTCTTTTTTTTGGGTTTGAGTCCCACTCTGTTACCCAGGCTGCAGTGCACAGGCACACATGACCACCACAGCCTCAACCTGGTGGGCTCAGGCAATCCTTCCGCCTTTGCTTTCCAGCAGATGGAGCAACAAGCACGTGCCACAACACCCACTAGTTTTTTGATTTATTGTAGAAATGAGGTCTCACCAAGTTGCCCAGGCTGCTCTCGAACCAATGGGTTCAGGCAGTCCTCTCACCTCGGCTTCCCAAAGCACTGGGGTTACAGGCGTGAGCCACCGTGCCCGGCCAAGAGACTCTTCTCACTTTTGATAGTTACATGACCAGGAAGATTGCTGAACTCTCTGACGTTTTCCTTAATTATTTCTCTTTAATATATATTCTACTGTGAGAAGAAATGAAATGATGTATATAAATGTGTTTTTAAGCTATAATACTCTTCCTAAATATATTATGGAATAGATGGATTGTTTCTTCCTGTAATATAAGTTAAATGCTTATTTATTTATTATTTATTTTTTTGAAACTTATTTTAAAGATGTGGGGTACAATTCAGGATTATGTATACACATGGTCATTGTACATGTAAAGTTTGTACCTGACTTTGGTTCCCACTTTGCCTGGTTTGAGATCAGGGACCTTATTGATGAAGTGTGCCCATCCCCCTCCCAGTGTCCTGCTACTGCCAATCCCTTATAGTATTGTGGTAATTGTTCAGGGTTTATGAGTAAGAACATGTGGTACTCATTTCTTTGATTCTGTGATAGGGCACTGAGTATTATAGCCGCTAAATCCACCCAAGTTGTTGCAATGTTCATAATTTTGTCCATTTTTGGCTGCGTGATATTCCATTGTGCATATTACCGCATTTTAAAAATCCAGTCTACTTTCGATGGTCAGCACTATTGGTTCCATGTTTTTGTTATTGTGAATACTGCTGCAATAAACACGCACGCAGTGGTATTAAAACCGTTTTTGAACTCGTCAATTTTGATGCCTTTTAGTGCTTCTGTCATTTTTTGTTTCACTTCTTTCACATCAACAAAACATTGCCTTTTGAGGACTTTTTTATTCCAGGGAAACAAAAAACAGCTGCTAAGGGCTGGACTAGGTGAATAGGGAGGGTGGGGGATAGGGGCCCTGCTGGTTTTGGTCAAAAAACTGATGAACAGCGCGGTGTGAGCAGCTGTGTTGTCACAGTAGAAGAACCAGTCACCTCTCCGCCACAACTCAGGAAGTTTCTTTTGCAAATCGTGATGCAATCTTCCCAAAACTTCCAGGTAAAAACTTTGGTTGGCTGTTTGATATGGAGGAACAATTCCAAGCTTACCACAATGGACCCACCCTCCAAAAGGTGATTCTGGATTTGTTGGGGGGAAGTGCCCTCGTATATATTTGTGTCATTTGTACAATTTTAGGAAAACTCTTGTATGTTTTGGCTTAAAGTACTCTGGATGGGACTGCTTTCTTAAGCTCAAAGGGTAGCAGGCACAGAAGGAGATAGATAAGTTACTTACTCTCCTGGTGTGAAGAATACTGCAAACAGTAATTATATTATATTTAGGGCAAATATAAAGGCTTGCTCTGGCCTGTGATGGAAATAACTTCCACTGTCTTTTCTAATATCATGCTTTTAACAGAACAGACGATAGAAAAGGAGAAGAAAGCAGCAGCCAAAAGTTCTTGTAGACGCTTCCAGAGGATGAACTGTGCCTGTTTTCTTTACCTATGCCATGCTGATATTTTTGAAACAACCAGAACAGTCAGATTGTAGAATCATTTAGCCGCTTCCTCCAGGAAGCTGTCTCTGGTCATCCCTGCATCAGCAGATATCTCAAAGTTATCTGCCATCATGGAATTATATACTTCACAGCACTTGTCACAACCCCCACGCAGATTGTTTCTGCGATTGTTTAATATTTCTTCCATGTGACTGCCTTGCTTACAACTGTATCCTTAGCTTCTACCACAGTGATTGGCTCATGTTTGACTATTCAAACATTGTTGAAATGAACAGTTTGGTGAGGGTAGGGACAGAGGCCATGGCTTTTTTGCTTCTTTGGTAACACTTTGCTTAGTAATTCAAGCACAAGTGATGTCCTCCGTTTGCAATAAGGACTTTCTGAAAGAACCCACATCTCACCCCTTAGAACCTTGTGTGATGCAGCAGCTGCAGCGACTTCAGAGGCTCCTTCCAGTTCTCCTCACGTGGGGTAGAGAGGGCACAGTGTGAACTCAGCCAGCAGGGCATGGAAACAGATTTTCCTTGATGCTGCTCATAATCTAAAAGCCTTGTGGAGGCTTTTTCCATTAATCTTTTAAAACTGTGAAATTTGAACCATGTCCATTTTGATTGATCTCTTAATTGTGTTTTCAAATAGCAGTCCTCAAAGTCAAACCAATATTCTTAGCACAGGCAGGGAATTTAGAAACCCAAATCCTTGAATTCAACATTGACTCGCTGAATCGGAACCCTTGGTTGGGACCCAGCAGTCTGTGTTTTAACATGTCCTCGAGGTGATTATGAGGCATGCCAGAGTTTGAGAACCATTTTTTTTTTTTTTGAGTCAAGAGTGTCACTTTGTCGCCCAGGCTGAAATCATGCTCACGGTCACCACAGCCTCGACCTGCTGGGCTCAGGTGATCCTTCTGCCTCATCCTCCCAAGTAACTGGAACTACAGGTACATGCCACCACACCCGGCTAATTTAAATAACTTAAAATACTCTTTGTGATTAGAAATCAAAATGTACAATACCAAGTTGGGTATAATTTTCAGTTTTTCTTTTAAGTAGCTTACCAATGCTCCGGAGGGCCACTCCCACCCCAGCCGGGCCCAGCTCTTCTGCTCAGGTCGGCAGTTCCCAAGTTAACTCTTT
>NW_007246227.1:0-5525 GCF_000164805.1 Carlito syrichta | reverse complement strand
TCAGGCATTGAATTGTGTGGTCACTTCTGGAACCAGGCAGGGATCACATACACCTTGAATCATAAGAGGCAAACTGGCACATTTAACATCTTTTTTAAAAAGTTTATTTATTAATTATAAAGATGTGGGGTACAATTCAGGGTTAGGTATACAAACATTGATTATGCAGGTGCCCTTGTTGATGAGGTATGCCCTCCTCCCCCAGCAGCTTCCCTCTACTGCTTGTCCTACCCCCCCTTCCCTGACAGTTTTCTGCCACTGCCAATTGCTTTCTTATGGCGTTATAATTATTCAAGGTCACCTTATGAGTGAGAATGTGTGGAACTAAGTTCTTTTTTTCTGTGATAAATCACTGAGTATGATTGACTCCAAATCCATCTAATTTGCTGCAAAGTCCATATATTTTTCCTTCTTTATGGCTGCATAATATTCCATTGTGTATATGTACCACATTTTTTTAATCCACCCCAGCTTCGATTGGCAACACGGTTGGTTTCATGTTTTAGCTATTATGAATAGAGCTGCAACAAACATACAATGTGTAGGTATCTTTTTCATAGAATAATTTTAATTCCTCTGGGTATATTCCCATTAGGGGAATTGCTGGGTCATATGGAAGGCCAATTTTTAGTTCTTTCAGAAATTGCCACACTGTCTTCCAAAGAGGTTGTACTAGTCTGCCTTACCACCATCAGTGTAGAAGCGTTCCTTTTTCTCCATATCCTTGACAGCATCTGTTGTTGTTTCTTTTATCAATGATGGCCATTCTTTTATTTATTTATTTATTTATTTACTTACTTATTTATTTATTTATTTATTTACTTATTTATTTATTTATTTAAGTTGGAGTCTCACTCACCCAGACTGGAGTGAAGTGGCCGCTCCCGGCCACTGCAGCCTTGACCTGCTGTGCTCCGGAGATACTTCCACCTCAGCCTTCTGAGTAGCCGGAATTACAGGCATGCGCTTCCATGCCTGGCTGATTTTTTGATTTACTGTAGAGATGAGGTCTCACTGCCCAGGCGGGTCTCGAACCCACGGGCTCAGGCAATCCACTCACCTCAGCCTCCCAAAGGCACGGGATTACAGGCTGAGTCACCGAGCCCGGCATGATGGCCATTCTTACTGGGGTTATGTGGTATCTCAATGTGGTTTTGATTTGCATTTCTCTGATGATGAGTGAAGCCGAGCACTTTTTCATGTGTCTGTTGTGTCTATTCATGTCTTTTGCCCACTTTTTAAAGGAGCTGTTTGCTTTTTTTCCTTTCGGTGTGTTTGAGTTCCTTGTAAATCCTAGATGTTAGACTTTTGTAAGATATAGAGTTGGTAAATATTTCTCCAATTCTGTGGGGATTCCCTGCTCTCTTGATGGTTTCTTTGGCTTTTCAGAAGTTTGTCAGCTTAATGAGATCCCACTTATCTATCTTATATCTTATAGCCTGGGCACTTTGCGTTTTGATCAGGAATTGGCTGCCAGTTCCAACTTCCATAAGAGTGTAGCCTGCATTTTCTAAGGTTCTTACTGTTTGAGGTTTTACATTTAGGTCTTTGATCCATTTGGAGTTAATTTTTGTGTACAGTGAGAGGTAGGGGTCCTGTTTCAATCTTCTGCATGTGTTCAGCCAGTTTTCACAGCACCATTTACTGAATAGGTTCTCCTCTCCCCAGTAGTTGTTGTTGGAGGCTTTGTCAAAGATGAGTTGGTTGAGGAAAACATCCTCTTTTAATATATAAGAATATTAAGAAAATTAAACTGACCATCATGTATATTCACCTGGTCAGCTAGGGTACTCACACTCAAGTTTTCCAATTCTAAAACTTATTCTTTTTTTTTGTTTAGAAGCCTACAAAGGGGGAAAAAAGGAAACCCATGAAGGAAGTCAAGAATACACTATTTTTATAAGTTATAAAAGGAGGCATGGATGGTCATCTTTTCCTGGACAATTTACCTAGTTTACATTATGGAGTTATTGTCATTCTGAATATAAGTAATCTTTTGGTCATTTGATCATCATTATTTATTGATTTATTGATTATGGAGAAAGTAGTAAAGGTATACACACACACACACACACACACTAAAAAAATCAGTCCTTGTATTCATTTAACTTAGTTGGAACATGCTTTAAGTATTTTCAGCAAATGTGTATATAAGTGCCAACGGTGAGTAGAGAAGACAAAGAATGTAACCCTTCAGAGAAGAAGGGAGACTACATATTTGGGGCAATTGTGAAAGGTTTGTCAGGATGGGAACAATGTGTGATTTTGACAAATGTATAAACCTAATCTAGCGTAAGTAGCATTAGAATATTCATCATTCTGGATGATGACAAAGGGATAGCCTGATCAAGATGGTAGAAACTAATGGCCAAAACAACATTGGGCAACCAAATCTTCTCTGGACTATTTTGTGTGACAATGTACAAGCCATATAAAGTGTCTTGTTGACATACATCATCTGGAAAATAAATATACTAGGTCACAAAACTTCAATTTCCATCAGAATGCTAATGTGAATTTATGATAGCTTGCTATGTAAAATTCACTGAATCAATCATTTTATATAGAAGAATTTTTAGTCTTCACAATGACCCTATTGTGCAGATCCCATTATGTAGACCCCTGAAACATAAAGGGTGACACTAATCAGTGACTTTTAACAAGTATCATCTGGAGAGTGTTTAAAAAGGCAGATGTCCAGGCTCCATACACACAGAGGTAAGGATCTTATCATTTGAACAAGATTCTCAGGTGATAATTTTGTGAATTAGTTTTTGAGGAGCCCTGTTGTACAAACACTATTAATGTTTACATTTTACAGAAATCTAACCAAACAGCTCCAGTAGTTTGTTCAAGGATAGTCGGCTAAAATGTGATAGAACAAGTTTTTACTAAGGAAATTTGGTCAAGCTCTTAGTCACTGTTTTAGCATCTTGAGCTTCTGTAGTTCTATGAATTTACGCTGTGGAGAAGTAGAGGATTATGTTGGAAAGAGAAGCATAGCAGAGTGAAGGTAAGATTTCATTGCAGCCTGTGGAAATTAGTCCTGGGAAAATGGATGGTTTCTAATTATTAAAAGTAAAGACAATAGCAGAAATTTCTATGGTATTCAACTTAGAAATGTTAAAATACATCGGCAATAAAAGAATCATTTTGTTATAAGTGCTTGGCGATATCTCAAGAATGCTTGAAGTGCTTGTTTCGATATATATGAAAAGAATGCTAAAATTTTTGTTGCAATACTTAAAGAGAACTTTAAGGAAAATGTAAAGATATTTCTTTCCTACACTTAAAGTTCTTTGAAATAATTAAAATGTTGTGAAGAAATAAGAACTTCCCTATGCCAATATCACATTGTCTCATTTCTACTCTTTATTAATACCACAGCTTTTTTCTAATTGCCTAAATCTATTTCTACATGACACCAAAAATTCACTAGTCACTCAAGTCAGGTTGTTTGTGCTGTCTTTCATTTTTCTATAATGACATAAGCAATCAAACTAGTTGTTTACATTTAGCTTGTTGGCTAAATCTTTTCTTCTTTTTTTAATTTTAAAGTTGTAGGGTGCAATTCAGGGTTAGGTATACATATGTCCATTATGCTGGTGCCCTTCTTGATGAGCTGTGCCCCTCCTTCCCTGGCCGTTTCCTTCTACCAGCCCCCCAACCGTCCCCTGGCAGTTTCCCACTACCTCCAAGCCCTTTCTTATAGTATAACGATAATTGTCCAAGGTCTGCTTATGAATGAGAACATATGGTACTCTGTTCTTTGTTTCTGTGATAGATCACTGAGTATGATTGACTCTAAATCCATTCAAGTTGCTGTGAAGTCCATATGTTTCTCCTTCTTTATGGCTGTTTAATATTCCGTTGTGTATATGGCTGTTTAATATTCCATTGTGCATATGCACCAAAATTTTTTTATCCAGTCCAGCTACACTGGGCAGCAAGGTTGGTTTCATGTTTTTGCTATTGTGAATACAGCTGCAACAAACATGAGTGTGCAGGTGTCTTTTTTGTAGAATGATTTGAGTTCCTCTGGGTATATTCCCAATAGAGGGATTGCTGGGTCACATGGAAGGTCAATTTCTAGTTCTTTCAGAAGTCTGTTGGTTGAATCTTAATGAAAGGTCATTATCCCTGAGGCAGGGATTTCTTCTTTGTCTTATGTTAGCCTGAGCTACACAATTAGATCAAAGAGGGCAACTTCCATATAACATGACTGGAATGTGAATAATGGGTTCCCTAGCCTCTGAAAGTATTTCATAATTTAGAATTCTTGTTTTGGAGATGCACAGCATATTTAGTTGTCTAGCAATAGATTAGCTTATTTTTAACAAGTGAATTTAGCCTGTAGAGTGTCAAAGAGCAAACTTTAACTGTATTTTATACATGTCCTTCTGTTTTTAGATAACAGTGATTCACACTTCTCGGTTGAATCCTGATTACATGTTTCAGATAATAACACAGACTTAGATATTAGCACCAAGCTATTATGAGTCAATTTTTTATCCATACACAAATATATCATCACTTCAATATAAGTAATAGAAATGGAACATTTCTGGAAACTCTCAAATAATCAGAATGCCTTTCACACACTCATTTCTTTTTAGTAAAGAAGCAATATTCATTTTCTTATTTGAGTTCTAGATAGTGGTTATCAACCCAAATGTTAATTACTTCAGGGTTCCAAAAAAATCTATCCCTGGTCTCCAACTTCAGAGATTAACTTATAAATAAGTAGTTTGGGTTGATGTTTTAAAAGTTTTCCAAAGATACTGATGTGTAGCCAGGGCTGAGGATGACATCCAACACATAAATCTATGAACTTCAAATTGAGATAGTCTACAAAAATTGGGTAGAGAAGGGTGAAGAAATCAAAGACTGGACAAGCAGAGAGTGTTGGGACAACCCTGTTATAATAATGCTGTCTTCTCACATATTTTTCTATCATATTTTCAACATGTTTTGTTGTTTAGCTCACAGTATGGAAGGCTCCAATGGATTTATTCTCTGTTAAATTGTATCTTCTCTTGTGCCAACTAACATACATTTATTTTCACTCCAATATAATTCTCTTTACATCTGACTAAATTAATTGTCTTAATCCAATCAGTTCTGACAGTTTATACTTTTAGTTTAGTCAAAAAGACTGATAGAAAAAAATGGTATTTATAGATTTAACTAACAAATCTTCTATGCATTGTTTTAGTTATATAAATCAATCATCTTAAGATAAGTATGCTAACATGTAAATCAATTGGTACATTCATCTATAGTATCAGTATTTTAAAGATACAATTTTACTTGGATTTCAATGAGTCCCACTCAATACAAACCTTCTTATACTTATTCTTTCTTTCACTAAGTGTTTATCATTCTGAAATGTGGGGAAGTTATTTTCTTATTGTTAGGACTGTGGTGTTTTTTATTCATAATTTGTGTTATTTTGTTAACGGAGGTTTTCCATCATACAAGGCAGTAGAATATGCCATTTGCATGATGCCTGGCCATATGTTTTT
>NW_007246226.1:2650-4735 GCF_000164805.1 Carlito syrichta | reverse complement strand
AAATGCGATTGTTCTTTTGTACATTTATTTTGTAACTGAGACTTTGCCAAAGGCCGTTATCAGTGTAATGAGGTTTTTGACAGATTATCTTGGGTTTTCAAGGTACACAATCATATCATCTGCAAAGAGAGATAACTTGACTTTCTGTTTTCCTATTTGGATACCCCTTTATTGCCTTCTCTTCTCTGATTGCTCGAGCCAGGACTTCCAATACTATGTTGAACAGGAAGGGTGAGAGTGGGCATACTTGTCTTGTTCCAGTTTTCAGGGGAAATCGTTCTAATTTTTGTCCATTTAGGAGTATGCTCGCTGTGGGTTTCTCGTAGATGACTTTTATTATTTTGAGGTATGTTCCCCATATGCCTAGATGTTCAAGGGTTTTTATCAAGAAGGGGTGCTGGATTTTATCAAAAGCTTTTTCTGCATCTAATGATATCATCATGTGGTTTTTGGTTTGACATCTGTTGATGTATTTAATAACATTTATGGTTTTGCGAATGTTGAACCAGCCTTGCATCCCAGGAATGAAGCCTACTTGGTCATGATGGATGATTTTTGAGATTTATTGCTGAATCCGGTTTGCTAGGACCTTGTTGAGAATTTTAGCATCTATGTTTATCAAAGATATTGGCCTTTAGTTCTCTTTCTTTGCTGGATCTTTACCTGGCTTGGGTATCAATGTGATATTGGCTTCGTAAAATGATTTGGGGAGCATACCATATTTTTCAATCGCCTGAAATACCTTCAGTAGGATTGGTATCAGCTCCTCCTTAAATGTCTTGTAGAATTCTGCTGGAAAGCCATCTGGTCCAGGGCTTTTATTTTGTAGGAAGTTTTCTTATTATGTATTCGATTTCCTTGATTGTTATTGTTCTATTTAGGGTCTCAATTTCTTCTTCTTCCAACTTAGGTAGGTTGTGTGATGTGAGAAAGTCCTCCATTTCCTTAAGGTTTTCAAGTTTGTTTCCATACATGTTTACATAGTAGTCTCTAAAGATCTTTTGTATTTCTTCAGGGTCAGATGAGATGTCATCTTTTGTGTTTCTCATTGTGCTTATTTGGTTTTTTTTCTCGTTTCTTCTTGGTCAGTCTATCTAGGGGACCATCGATCTTGTTTATTCTTTCGAAGAACCAGCTTTTTGTTTCATTGATTTTTTCTATTATCTTTTTGTCTTCTAGGTTCTGGATTTTGGCTTTTATTTTGGTGATCTGGATTCTTTTGCTGAAATTAGGGTTTTTCTGGTCTTGCTTTTCCAGCTTCTTTAGGTGACTTGTTAGGTTGTTAATTTCTGTTCCTTTCATTTTCCTCATGTGTTTTTGTAGGGATATAAATTCCCCTCTTATTACAAATTTTAAGGCATCCCGGAGATTTTGGTAATATGCTTCTTCATTTTCATTTGTTTCCATGTATCTTTTGATCTCTCTTTTGATTTCATCATTGACCCAGGAGTTGTTTAGCATCATGCTGTTTAGTGTCCATGTCTTTGTGGGTTTTGGGGGGACTTTGTTGGTGTCAATGTTTATTTTTATTCCACTGTGGTCTGAGATGGTGCATGGTAGAATTTCAGTCCTTTTAAATTTGCTTATGCTAGATTTGTTTGCAATTATGTGGTCGATCTTAGAATATGTTCCATGCGATGATGAGTAGAATGTGTATTCTGTGTTCTTTGGATGGAGTGTTCTGTAGGTACCAATTAAGTCCATTTGGTCCAGAGTTTCATTGAGGTTCCGGATCTTCTTGCTGAATTTATGTCCTGATGATCTGTCTAGATGCTGTGAGTGGTGTATTAAAGTCCCCAGTTATTATGGTGTTAGAGTCAATGTCTTTCTTTAGTTTTTCTAGAATTTGCTTTATGAATGCTGGCGCACCTTTGTTGGGTGCATATATGTTTAGGATAGATAATTTTTGTTGATGGAGTGAACCTTTTATCATTTTGTAGTTGCCCTCTGTATCTTTTTTAATTTTTGATAGCTTAAATTGTATTTTCTCTGAAATTAGGACCGCGACTCCTCCTTTCTTTTGTGATCCATTCGCCTGAAAATTTGTTTCAGATCCTCTTACTTTGAGTCTGTGTATGTCCTTTC
>NW_007246226.1:0-1708 GCF_000164805.1 Carlito syrichta | reverse complement strand
TTAGGCCTCTTGAGGTAGTCACTCATCTCTTCAAGGTTTAGTTCTGTCTTTTTGAGCTTATTTTCTGTGTTTTTAAGAGTTTGGGTTATTTGTATATTTTGGTCCTCAAGCTCTGAGATTCCTTCTTCTGCTTGGGTAATTCTGCTTTCCATACTTATCAATTTGTTATTTATTTCATACACAGTATTCTCTATTACTGTTATCTCAGATATCAGCTCCTTCCTAGTTTCTTCTTGTGTCTCCTCAATTCTTTTTACTCTCTCCATTATTGTTTTGATATCTACATTTGAAGTTTGAGACCCTGCATTCTGGGGGCTTTTCTTTGTTTGCATTTCAAAGTCAGTTTTCTCAGTGTCTGCTCTCCCAGGCGTCTGGGTGAGACCCATATGCTTCTTTTGGTTTTTCTTCATTTCTGTAGATTTTTCTCCCTCTCCCACTTTCCCTCCCCCTCTTCGATTCTGTTTTTGAGGGAAGGTGGGGTTGCTTTTATTTCTCTTCTGCAATACCCTGTTCTTCCTTATGAGGGTCTTCTGGCTTTGTTCACTTTTCCCTCTGTTTTACAGTCTGTCAATTCAGCAATATGCAGTCTTGGTCCGTTCAGAGAATCTCACCAGTTCACCTATGCTGTCGACGTCTTGCCTCTCTCTCTGTTTGGATTTTCATAACCTCACAGCATCTTATCTTGTTCTTCACACTGTTGATTTCACTGAAACAAGTGCCACAAGTCAGTCCCCATCCATTTGTCAAAGAAAGCAATGGATCAAGCATCACCTATATCAGTGGTCCTGAACCTTTTTACCATCAGGGAGAGCCTTCATGGAAGACATTTTTTCTCCTCCCTCCTTGGTGCAGGCTCCGCACGTAGGACAGGGGGAGTCGACACTTTTGGGGTGCTTTTACTCTGGTGGAGCACTAGGGAGGAAGGCTGGGCTGCTGTTTCCGCCCACAGGTATCCCATCAAACGTGAGTGACAGATAAAGAGGCTCCTTCTCATTCCTGTCTAGAGCAGGCAGCACCAAACCTTAATAGAAGCCCGGCCTTCAGTGTTACATGCCAGAAAACTGCCATGTAGATGAAGACTGCTATTACACACATTCATGCCTCGAATCCCTGATTCTTCTTTAGTCATCAGCAAGAAGCCCTGTAGGTTTTCAGTACTGAGGCCTTGTATCACACAGATTCCTTATTTTTAGGAATAGTTGTGGAGTTGCCTTATATGAGTACTCCCTTTGCACCATACATGCGTCGAACCCTGATGCTTGTTTTGCACTTAGGAAGATGCCGTGTAGTTTTTTGGGGATTGAGAACACATGTCATCCAGATTCCTTATTCTTTCTCAGGAAAATTCCGTGAAGTAGCCTGCATATGAGGATTTCATTTCCCTAGATTATGCTTCAAAAACCCAAATACGTGTTTAGTCCTTAGAAAGACACCCTGAATTTTTTTTGGATTGAATACATGTGTAAACCAGATTCCTTATTCTTCTTTAGCAATAGACAGTGCAGTTTTCTGTATATGAGGACTCACATTATCCAGATTCCTACTCCCAAAACCTGATTGGTTGTTATCTCTTAGAAAGACACTCTGTTGATTTTTGCGATGGAGGACCCATGTAAGCAAGATTCCTTATTTTTCCTTGCCAACAGGTCGTGTAGTGTACTGTATACAAGGACTCCCATTACTGACATTCCTGCTTAATTCTCAGAAA
>NW_007246225.1:1314-9140 GCF_000164805.1 Carlito syrichta | reverse complement strand
TAGTTAAGTCATCTCATTAAGTCAGTTGGCTAGCCATCTCCCTAGCTAGTTAAAAAGCTAGTTAATTCAGATGGCTAGACAGCAGGCTAGCTAGTTTTTTCAGCTAGTTTAGTCAGCTTGCTAACTAGGTAGCTAGCTAGTTAAGTCAGCTAGTTATTTCAGCTAGCTAGTTATGTCAGCTAGTTAATATGGCTTTCTATCAAGATATCTAGCTATGTAGCTAGTAGTTATTTCAGCTAGTAAATTCAGCTTGTTAGCTAGGTAGCTAGCTAGTTAAGTCAGCTAGTTAACTCAGTTCACTAGCTAGTTAAGTCAGCAAGTTATTCAGCTAGCTAGCCAGCTGCTTAGTTGGGTATCTAGCTACTTAAGTCAGTTGGCTAGCCAGCTGGCTAGCTAGTTAATCACCTATTTAACTCAGCTCGCTAGCCAACTTGTTAGTTAGGTAGTTTGGTAGTTAAGTCAGCTGATAAGGCAGTGAAATACGTAGGTAGCTATCTATTAAGTCAGCTGGCTAGACAACTGGCTAGCTAGAGGTGTCTGCTAGTTAATTCAGCAGGCTTTCCGCTGGCTAACTAGTTATGTCAGCTTGTTGAGTCAGTTGGCTACCCAGCTGGCTAGCTGTTAAGTCAGTAGTTAATTCAAGTGACTAGCCAACTGACTAGCTAGATAGCTCTCTAGTTAAGTCAGTAGGCTAGCTAGCTGACTAGCTGGTTACGTCAGCTAGTTAAATCAGCTCTATAGCCACCTGACTAGGTAGGTAGCTAGCTAATTAAGTCAGTTGGCTAGCTGGCTGGCTAGCTAGTTAAGTCAGCGTGTTAAGTAAGCTGTCTAGATGGCTGGCTAGCTAAGTGGATAGCTAGTAAAGCCAGTTGGCTAGCCGAATGTCTATCTAGTTAAGTCAGCTAGTTAAGTCAGCCGGTTAGACAGCTGGCTAGTTAGATGGCTACAAGTTAAGCTGCCTTGATAGCAGGCTGTTCAGGTAGGCGGCCAGTTAGTTAAGCTGGCTGACTAGCTGGCTTACCAGCATAGTGTCTGGCTAGTTAAGCCGGCCGGATATCCCAATGTCCAGCCTGCCAGCTGGCTATTTATACGGGTTGGCTAGTCAGATGGACAGCCAGATAGCTAGCTAGCTGGTTGCCTATCAAGCTAGCCAGCCAGGTAGCTAGCTAGTTAATACAGGTGGCTAGCTGTGTAGCCAACAAGGTAGATAGCTAGTTAAGTCAGCTGGCTAGCCAAGTAGCCAGCCAACTAGCTAGTCAGCTAGTTAAGTCAGCTAGCTAGCCAGCTGACTATTTAAGTGAGCTAGCAAAACAGCTAACTATTCAGGTACCTAGTTTAGTCAGCTAGTCAGGCAGCTACTCAGCTAGCTAGTTAAGTCAGCTAGTTTGTCAGTTAGCTAGTCAGGTAGCTAGTCAGCTAGAGAGTTAAGTCAGCTAGCAAATCAGCTAGTTACTTTGCTAACTAGTCGGCTAGCAAATCAGCTAGCTGGTGAGCTAATTAGTGGGCTCCCTTGCTTTCCATCAGGTCAGCTAACTAGTAAGCTCACTCGCCTCCCAGCCGGTTAGCAAACTAGTTGGCTCACATACCAGCCAACAGGGCAAATAACTTGTCAGCTCGCTCACAGGCCAACAGGTCTGCTAAGTAGTTGGCTTGCTCGACAGCAGACTAGTTAAGTTAGCTCACTGGTCAGCTCATTAGCTGGCTGATTAGTTATGGCAGCGCATGTGTCGGCTCACTCACCAGCCAACTAGTTAATTTGTCTGACCAGTCGGCTCTCTCACTGGCCAACTAGTTAATTTGGCTCACCTGTCTGCTCACTCACTGGCCGGCTATTTAAGTCAACTAACCTTTTGGCCTACTAGCCGGCCAACTACTTAAGTCAGCTAACTAATTGGCTGACTAGAGAGCCAACATGTCAGCTGACAAGTTAGGTCAGCTCAATAGACAGCCGACTAGTTAGGCCAGCAAACTATCCAGCCAAATACTTACCTGAACTAATTATGGGGCCAACTCGTCATCCAACTATTTAACCAAGATAAATAGCCGATTATTTGGCCAACTTGATAAGTCAGCTAACAAGTTGGCCGAATAGTCAGACAACATGTTAAATGAGCTAGCTAGTCGGCCGACATGTCAACCAACATAAGTCACCTAGCTAACTCATTAACCAACTAGTTAAGTCAGTTATTTAACTTGTTTACCAACTAGGTAAAACAGTTAACTAACTCATTAACCAACTCATTAATTCAGCTAGCTATCTCATTAGTCAACTAGTTAAGTCAGCTAGCTAAGTTAGCTAGCTAACTAGCTAGCTAATTATGTAAGCTAGCTAAGACAGCTAGCTCACTAGATAGCAAATTGTTTAAGTCAACTACTTAAGTCTGCTACCTAAATAGTTAGCTAATTAATTAAGTCAGCTCATTATTCAGCTAGTTATTAAGTAGTTAGCTAACTATTTAATTCAGATAGTTAAGTGAACTAGCTAACTACTTAAGTCAGCCAGTTAAGTCAGCTAGCTAAGAAGTTAAGTCAGCTAGCTAAGTCAGCTAGTTAAGTCAACTTCTAATTTAGTCAGCTGGTTAAGACAGCTAGCTAGCTAGTTAGTTAAAGTTTTAAGTCAGCAGCTTGAGTCAGGTAGTTAGCTAGTAAACTAACGGGTTATGTCAGCCTGAGTCACCTAGCTAGCTAGTTAGCAAATGGGTTGAGTCAGCTGTTTGAGTAGGCTAGCTAGCTAGCTTGCTAACGAGTTAAGTCAGCTCGATGGTCAGCTAGCTAACTGGATAGCAAACGAATTGATTCAGCTGGATGAGTCAGATAGCCAGATCATTAGCTAACGAGATAAGTCAGATGATTAAGTCACCAAGCTAGCACATTATATTACTATTTAGCTAACTAGCTATCTAACTGGTTAAGTCAGCTAGCTAGCAAGCAGCTTACTATTTGTCAGCTTGCTAGCTAGGTAGCTATCTGGTTAGCTAATTAAGTCAGCTGAGTAACTAGGTAGCTAGCTGGTTAGCTAACTATTTAAGTCAGTTGGCTAGCTAGGTAGCTGTTAGTTAAGTCACCTACTTAAGTCAGCTGTCTAGCCAGCTGGCTAGCTAGGTAGTGAGCTAGTTAAGTCAGTTGGCTAGCCAGCTGGCTAGGTGGTTAATTCAGCTAGTTAAGACAGCTGGTGAGCCAACTGGCTAGGAAGGTAGCTAGCTAATTAAGTCAGCTAGATAGTTACCTGGCTAGATAGTGATGTCAGCGAGTTAAGTAGGCTGGCTACCCAACTGGCTAACTGGTTTTGTCAGATAGTTTAATCAGCTGTCTTGCTAGCTGGCTAGGTAGGTGATAGCTAGATAAGTCAGCTTGCTAGCCAGCAGGATAGTTGTTCAAGTCACCAATTTAAGTCAGTCAGCTAGCCTGCTGGGTATGTAGATAGCTAGCAAGTTAAGAGAGGTGGCTACCAAGCTTGCTAGCTTAAGTCAGCGAGGTAAGTCAACTGGCTAGCCAGCTGGCTAAATATGCAGCCAGATAGCTAAGTCAGCTGGGTAGCCAGGTGACTAGCTGGTTAAGTCAACTAGTTAAGTCAATGGGCAACCAGCTGGCTAGCTAGTTAAGTCAGTTCATTAAGACAGTTGGCTATCCAGCTTGTTAGCTAGTTAAAAAGCTAGTTAAGTCAGACGGCAAGTCATCTGGTTAGATAATAATTTCAGCTAGTTAAGTCAGCTGGATAGCTAGAAAGCCAGTTATATTAGTCTGCTAGGTAGCTAGTCAAGTCAGCTAGTTAAGTCAGTTGGCTAGCTAGATAGCTAGCTAGATAGCTAGCTAGTTGAGCCAGTAGATAAGCCAGCTGGCTAGCTAGGTACCTAGCTGCTTAAGTCAGCTTGTTAAGTCAGCTTGCTAGCTAGATAAGTCAGCAAGTTAAGTCAGTTGGATAGCCAGCTGCCTAGCTGGGTCGCTACCTAGTTAAGTCAGCTGGATAGCCAGTTCAATAGCTAGTTAAGTAACCTAGTTAAGTCAGCTCACTAGCCAGCTGGTTACATAGGTACCTAGGTAGATAAGTCAGCTGGCAAGACAGCAGGATTCGTAGGTAGCTAGCTAGTCAATTCAGCTGGCTATCCAGCTGACTAGCTAGGTACCTAAACAGTTCAGTCAGCCTACTAGCCAGCAGGCTAGCTAGTTAAGTCACATAGTTAAGTCAACTGACTTGACAGCTGGCTAGCCATGTTACTAGATAGTCAAGTCAGCTGTCTAGCCAACTGGCTAGCTGGTTAAATCACCTAGTTAAGTCAGCTGGCTAGCCAGCTGGCTAGCTAGGTAGCTTGCTAATTAAGTCAGCTGGCTAGACAGAAGGCTAGTTAATTGAGTCACCTAGTTTAGTCAGCTGGCTAGCCAGCTGGCTAGCTATATAGCAAGCTAGTTAATTCAGCTGAGTAGCAAGCAGGCCAGCTATTTAAGTCAGCTAGTTATGTCAGCTGGCTAGCCAGATGGCTAGCTAGATAGTGAGCTACTTAAGTTAGTTGGCTAGCCAGTTGGCAAGCTAATTAACTCAGCCAGGTATGTCAGCTGGCTAGCCAGCTAGCTAGCTAGGTAGAGAGCTAGTTATGTCAGCTGTCTACCCAGCAGGCTAACAAGTTAATTCAGCTCATTGAGTCCGCTGGCTATCCAGCTGGTTAGTAGGTTAAGTCAACTAGTTATGTTAGTAGGCTAGCCAGTTGTCTAGCTAAGTAGCCAGCAAGTTAAGTCAGTTGGCTAGCCAGCTGGCTAGCTATTTACGTTATCTTGTTTATTTGACTGACTTTCCAGCTGGCTAGCTAGGTAGCTAACTAGTTAAATCAGCTGGCTAGCTGGTTAAGTCAGCTAGTTAATTCAGCTGGCCAGCCAGCTGGCTTGCTGTTTAAGTCAGCTAGTTAAGTCAGCGGGCCAACCAGCTGGCCAGCTAATTAAGTCAGGTAGTTAAGACAGCTGGCCAGCCAGCTGGCTAGCTAGGTAGCTAGCTGGTTAAGCAGCTAGTTAAGTTAGCTGGTTATCCAAGATCTAGCTTGTTAAGTCAGTTAGTTAAGTCAGCAGGCTATACAGCTACCTAGCAGTGTTCCTAGCTAGTTAAATCAGCTGGCTAGCCCATTGGGTAGCTTGTTAAATATTGTAGTTAATTTCCCTCGCTGTCCAGAATGTCAGCTAGGTAATTAGGTAGCTAAATCAGCTGGCAAGACAGAGGGCAATGTAGGTAGGTAGCTAGTTAAGTGTGCGGCTATCAGACTATCTAGTTATGACAGGTAGTTAAGTCAACTGGCTATCAATCTGTCTAGCTAGGTAGGTCCCTAGTAAAGTCTGCTGCCTAGCCAGCTGGCTACTTCGTTAAGTCAGCTAGTTAAGTTAGCTGGCTGGTCTGCTGGCTAGCTAGGTAGCAAGGAAATTAAGTCAGCCGGCTATCTAGTTAAGTCAGCTGGTGAAATCAGTTGGCTAGCTAGTTAAAAACTTGTAATGTCAGATGGGTAGCCAGCAGGCTCACTAGTTATTTCAGCTAGTTACATCAGATTGCTAGCTTTGTAGTTAGGCAATTAAGTCAGATGGCTAGTCAGCTGGCTAGCTAGTTAAGTCAGCTACTTAATACAGCTGGCTAGCCAGCTTACTATTTAGGTAGCTAGCTAATTATGTCAGCTCTCTAGGCAACAAGCTAGCTAGTTAAGTCACCTAGATACATCAGCTGAGAAGGCAGCTGACCCTCTACGTAGCTTGGTAGTAAGTCAGCTGGCTATACAGCTGGATAGCTAGATAAGTCACCTAGTTAATTCAGCTGGATAGACACCTGGCTAGCTATGCAGCAAGTTAGTTAATTCAACTGGCTAGAAACCACACCAGCTATTTAAGACAGCTAGTTAAGTCAGCTGGCTAGCAAACTGGCTGGCCAAGTAGTGACCTAGTTAAGTCAGGTGTCTAGCCAGCTGGCTAGGTAATTATGTCAGCTAGTTAAATCAGCAGGCTATCCAGATGGCAAGAAAGGTAAAGAGATAGTTAAGTCAGCTGGCTAGCCACCTGGATAATCAGTTAGTATAATCAACTGGGTGGCCAGCTGCCTAGTTCATAAATCAACTAGTTAAGTAAGGCGGCAAACCAGCTGGCTAGTTAGTTGTCACCTCCTTAAGTCCGCTTGCTAGCCAGCTCGCTAGCTAGTTAAAAAGCTAGTTAAGTCAGATGTCTACACAACTGATTAGCTAGTTATTTCAGCTAGTTAAGTCAGCTTGCTAGTTAAGTCAGGTAGTTAAGACAGCTGGTATATAGCTAGTTAAGTCAGCTAGATATATCAGCTAGCTAGCAGATAAGTCAGCTAGATATGTAGCCAGGTAGGTAGTTAGCTAGCTAAGTACCTAGCTAGTTATTTCAGCTAGCAAATTCTGCTGGATAGCTGGGGAGCTAGCTAGTTGAGTTAGCTAGTTAAGTCAGCTGGCTAGCCAGCTGCCTTTCTGGGTAGCTAGCTTGTTAAGTCAGAAGGCTATCCAGCTGGTTAGCTAGTTAATTCTCCTATTTAAGTCAGCTCGCTCACCAGCTGTTTAGCTAGTTAGCTAGGTAGATAAGTCAGCTGGCAAGTCAGCGGGATATGTAGGTAGCTAGCTATTTGAGTCAGCTGTCTAGCCACCTGCATACCTAGAGATGTCTGCTAGTTAAATCAGCTGGCTACACAGCTTGCTATCTTGTTTTGTCAGCCAGTTGAGTCAACTGGCTAGCCAGCTGGCTAGGTGGTTAAGTCCGCTAGTTAATTCAAGTGGCTTGCCAAATGGCTAGCTAGGTACCTTGCTAGTTTCATCAGCTGGCTAGTTTGTTAAGTCAGGTATTTAATCAGCTGGCTAGCCAAATGGCTAGGAAGGTAGCTAGGTAATTAATTCAGCTGGCTAGCCAGCTGGCTAGCTAGTTAATTCAGCAAGTTAAGTAAGCTGGCTAGCTGGCTGGCTAGCTAGGTGGATAGCTTGTTAAGTCAGCTGGCTAGCTTGATGGCTATCTAGTTAAGTCAGCTAGTTAAGTAAGCTGGTTAGCCAGCAGGCTAGCTAGGTGGCTGGCAAGTTATGCTGACTGGTTAGCAGGCTGGTCAAATAGATGGCCCGCTAGTTAAGCCAGCTGGTTAGCCATCTGACCAGCAGGGTGGCTGGCCAGTTAATCCAGCTGGCTATCCGACTGTCCACCCAGCCAGATGGCTATTTAAGCCAGCTGGCTAGCCACCTGAGCAGCCCACAAGCTAGCTACCCAGCTGTCTTGTCAGCTAGCCAGCCAGGTAGTTAGTAAGTTAAGCCAGCTGGCTAGCCATGTAGACAACCAGTTAACTAGCTCGTTAAGTCAACTGGCTATCCAGCTATCCAGCAAAGTAGCTAATCAGCTAGATAAGTCAGCTAACTAGCCAGCAAGCTAGTTAAGTCAGCTAGAAACTCAGCTAACTATTCAGCTAACTAGTGAAGTCAGCAATCTAGAGAGTTAGGTAGCTTGTTTGCTAGCTAGTTATGTCAGCTAGCTAGCCAGCTACCTAGTCAACTAGCTAGCTAAGTCAGCCAGCAAATCAGCTGGTTACATAGCAAACTTGTCATCTATCAACTCAGCTATCTGGTCAGATAACTAGTGCGATTGCTTGCTTTCCATCAGGTCAGCTAATTATTCAGCTTGCTTGCCTGCAAACTGTTCAGCAACCTAGTCAGCTCACTCATTGGCCAACAGGTCAACTAAATTGTCGGCTCGCTTGCAGGCCAACAGGTCAGCTATTTAGTTGGCTTGCTCACCAGCTGACTAGCTAACTACCTAGCTAGCTGTCTTAACCAGCTGACTAAATTAGGTAGCTGTTTTAACTAGCTGACTTG
>NW_007246225.1:0-968 GCF_000164805.1 Carlito syrichta | reverse complement strand
ACCAACTAGTTAACTGAGCTCACCTGTGGGCTCACTCACTGGCTGATAAGTTAAATAAGTTAACTGGTCGGCTGACTAGCAGGTCCACTCTTTAAGTCAGCTAGCAAATCGGCCAACTAGTTGGCCAAATTGTCAGCTGAAAAGTTAGGTCAGCTAGCTTGTTGACCGACTAGTTAGGTCAGCTAAATAGCCGGCCAAATATTCAGCAGACTAGTTAGGTGAGCAAGCTAGCCTGCCAACTATTTAACTGATCAAAATTGGGGGCCAACTCGTCAGTCAGCTGATTAACCAAGCTAACTAGTCAGCCGACTAAATGACCGACTTGTTTAGACAGTTAACAAGTCAGCCCAGTATTCAGTCAACGTGTTAAACCAGATAAGAAGACGTCCGCATTGTCTGGCAACAAGTTAAGACACCTAGCTAACTTGTTACTCAACTAAACAAAGCAGCTAGTTAACTCGTTTACCAAATAGTTATAAAAGTTAGCCAACTCGTTAACCAACTCCTTAAGTCAGCTAGCTATCTCATTAGCCAACTAGTTAAGTGAGCTAGCTAAGTCAGTGAGCTAATTAGCTAGCTAAGTCAGCTGGCTAAGACAACTAGCTCACTAGTTAGCTAATTATTTAAGTCAGCTATTTAAACCTTCTTTCTAAATAGTTTGCTAACTAAGTCAGCTATTTATTCACCTAGCTAAATAGTTAGCTAACTATTTAATTCAGGTAGTTAAGTGAGCTAGCTAACTACTTAAGTCAGCCAGATAAATCAGCTAGCTAAGTAGTTATGTCAGCTAGCTAAGTCAGCTAGTTAAATCAGCTACCTAATTTAGTCAGTTGGTTAAGACAACTAGCTAGGTAGTTAGCTAATGGGTTGTCAGCAGGTTGAGTCAGGTAGTTACTAGTTAACTAACCGGTTAAGTCAGCTGGTGGAGTCAGTAGGCTAGCTAATTAGCAAACGGGTTGAGTCAGCTG
>NW_007246224.1:4859-8718 GCF_000164805.1 Carlito syrichta | reverse complement strand
TCATATAAGGAAGATTCCTTATACGTCCTTAGCAATATGACATGAAGTTTCCTTTATAAGACGACCTGCATTACCCAGCTTCCTGCTTCACTATGCGGGATACCGAGATGGTTCCTGGACACCGAGACTTCCAGTTTTTTGGATATCAAGAGGAAGACGTCCATAATGTTCTTTGGGAACTGGAATCCAAGATTCCTGTTCCTGTTCACAAGTCCTCCCCAAAATGTGGAACATTCCAAACCCAAAACCCCAATCCCTACCTGCCCACTCACAAGAATTTTATGTACTTTGAGGTCACCTGAATCTAGGAATTTTGTACCAACATTCCTTTTGATTCTGGGAATAAGATTATGGTTGTGGATGGTCCCAGGAAAGAATAGGATTTCTAGGGCCAAATCCTTGATTACAACTACCAAGAGGACCAGAATGATTCTGAGGATGTGTAATGACAAATTTAGCGTATCCACAGAGCAAGTAGCTATGAAAATTTAGGGAACCAGAAGCACAGATTGCTGATTAAACCTTATCAAGAGGCCCTGTATATTCTGGAAAATGAGAACTCCTACAACCGGATTTCCTTTTAATTCTCAGGAAGATGCCCTGATTTTTCCTATCGATTTGGTTTCCAGATTCAGTATATCAAAAGACAGATGCTCAGAAGTTGAATAGTTTCGTGGATTCCATGATTCCTGGTTGCCATTATCAGTACGTAGTAAACATTTGGCAAGTGCAAAACCCTCGTCCCTTCTCAAAATATAAAGGGACACGGAAGGGGAAGGATTACATGGTTCACTTTAAGACCAGAGTTACATCTTATTATGGCAAGAAGATTCTTTTTGTCCTGGAATCTGGCCTTAGTTGTTCTGAGGAACCTAATGGACTTGGAGTGCCCAATATCATTTACAAGTTTTAAGAGGTCCAGAATGTTCCTAGAGTCCTGAAATGGCCGACTCATAATATCCAAATGCTAAATTGCTCTGAAACATTTCGGGAGCTTGTAGATCTGTTTCTTCTGTATCCCATAGCAGATAACCTGGGAATTTTCTGGATTGAAAATGGGTACAACAATGATTCTTTCTTCATACTTAATTGAAGGTCATGTAGTGTCCTGTATGTGAGGACTCTCTTTCCCTTGATTCCTGTTTCAAAACCCTGATTCGTGTTTAGCCCATAGTACGAAGTCGTGTACATTCTTTGATAGAGTAACCGTGGAAAACAGATTTCTTCTCTTTTATTAGCAAGAGGACATGTCGTTTCCTGTATATGAGGATTGCTATTACTCATATTCATGCCTTGAATCCCTGATTCTTCTTTAACCGTCAGCAAGATGCCCTGTAGATTTTCAGGTCTGAGGACTCATATAACCCGGATTCCTTATTTTTAGTAAAAGACGTGCAGTTACCTGTATATGAGATACTCCTGTTCACAGATACATGAGTCGAAAGCTTCATTCTTGTTTAGATCTTAGGAAGACGCTGTATATTTTTTTGGAGATTGAGAAAATATGTCACCCACATTCCTTATTCTTTCTTAGGAAAAGTAGTGCATTTGCCTGTATATGAGGATTTCATTTCCCTAGTTTATGCTTCAAAAACCCAAATTCGTATTTAGCACTTACAAGAGACACTTCAGTTTTATTGGGATGGAGGACACTGGTAGACCAGATTCCTTATTCTCCTTTAGCAATAGACAGTGCAGATTCCTGTATTTGAGGACTCCCATAATCCAGATTCCTACTCCCAAAACCTGAATAGTGGTTATCTCTTAACAAGACGGTCTGTAGGTTTTTGGGATGGAGGCCTCGTGTAACCAAGATTCCTTATTCTTCCGTAGCAACTGGTCGTGTATTGTTCGGTATATGAGGACTCTCATTACTGAAATTCCTGCTTCATTCTCAGCAAGACGCAAAGATATTTCCTGGTGACTTAGAATTCCAGTTGCTTGGATATCAAGAGAAAGACTCCCATAAAATTATTGAGGAATTGGAAACCAAGATTCCTGATCCCTTTTTAAAAGACACACTAAAAATGTGGCAACATAGAAGCCCAGATTGCTGATTAAAGCTTTTCAAGTGTCTTTGTAGATTTAGGCTATTGAGAATTCCAAACCTGGATTCCTCTTCCATTCTCACCAAGATGCACTGAATTTCCTTGTCCATGAGGATTTTAAAACTCTGTGTACAAAAATGCAGATGCCCAGATGTTTCCTAGGGACGTGGAATCCATGGATCCAGGTTACATTTTAAAAATTTGTACTAAGTATTTGGCAACTGCAAAACTCTCGGCGCCTCTACAAATAAAGTACAAAGGGAAATGTAAGGATTACCAAATTCATCTTAAGACCAAAGTTACATCCAAATACGGCCATATGATACATTTTTTCCGGGATTCTGGCCTTAATTGTCCCAAGGAATCCGCGGGCTTAGGCAATCCACACACCTCAGCCTCCAAAAGTCACGGGATTACAGGCTGAGCCACCGAGAGCGGCTCCTTATTCTTCTTTACCGAGGGGCCATGTAATGTCCTGTATATGAGGTCTCCCTTTCCCCAGAATCCTGTTTGGAAACCCTGATTCTTGTTTTGCCATTAGCAAGATGTCATGTAGATATTGTGACAGAGGACCCGTGTAAAAGAGGTTTCTTAGTTCTCTTTAGCTACAGATCATGGAGATTCTGCGTATGAGGACTGCTATTACCTATGTTTCAGCTTCTAAACCCTGATTCTTGTTTAGCCCACAGCAGATGGCTTGTTGATTTTAAAGACTGAGGACTGCAATAACCTCGGTTCTTTTTCTTCTTTGGCAAGGAGCTGTGTATTTTACTGTATATTAGGACTCTCATTAGATAAACCCTGCGTCGAAACTCTGATCCTTTTTAGAACTTTCCAAGATGCTCTGTAGATTTTTGGGATTGAGGGTTTGTGTTACCCAGGTTAATTATTCTTTCTTAGCAAAAGGTCATGTAGTTGCCTGTAAATAAGGAATCCATTTTGCAGGTTCATGCTCGAAAGCACCATGATTCGTGTTTAGCACATAGCAAGATGAACAATGTGGATTCCAGATTCAGTATATCAAAAGACAGATGCTCAGAAGTTTCCTAGGGACGTGGATTGCATGATTTCTGGTTACCATTAAAAGTACATAGTAAACATTTGGCAAGTGCAAAACCCTTGTACCTTCTCAAAATAAAAAGAGACATGGAAGGGGAAAGATGACAGGATTTACCTTCAGACCAGAGTTACATCCAAATATGGCAAGAAGATTCTTTTTGTCCTGGAATCTGGCCTTGGTGTTTCGAGTAACCTAACAGACATGGAACGCCCAATACCCATTTACAACTTTTAAGAGGACCTGAAGGTTGCTGAAGTCCTATAATGACTGATTCATAATATCCGCATTCTAACTTTCTCTGAAACATTTGGGAGCTCGAGGATCTGTTTCTTGTTTGTCCCATAGCAGATACCCTGGGAATTTTTTGGATTGACGACACATACAACAATGATTCTTTATTCTTACTATGTTGGAGGCGGTGTAGTGTCCTGTATGTGAGGACACTCTTTCCCTAGATTCCTGTTTCGAAACCCTGATTCTTGTTTAGCCCTTAGTAAGACGCCATGTAGATTTTTTGATGGAGGAACGTGGAAAACAGATTTCTTATTTTTTCTTAGCAAGAGGCCATGTAGTTTCCTGTATATGAGTATTTCTATCACCTACATTCATGCCTCGAATCCCTGATTCTTCTTTAGCCGTCAGCAAGATGCCCTGCAGATTTTCAGGACTGAGGACTCGTATAACCGAGATTCTTTATTTTTAGCAACAGCCGTGCAGTTTCCTGTATATGAGTACTCCTGTTCACAGATAG
>NW_007246224.1:0-4735 GCF_000164805.1 Carlito syrichta | reverse complement strand
CCTGATGGTTCTTATCTCTTAGCAACACGCTCTGTAGGTTTTTGTGATGGAGGACTCGTATAAGCAAGATTCCTTATACTTCCATAGCAACAGGCCATGTAGTGTTCTGTATATGAGGATTCACATTACTGAAATTCCTGCTTCACTCTCAGCAAGACGCCAAGGTATTTCCTGGTCACCTAGAATTCCAGTTGCTTGGATATCATGAGAAAGACTCCCATAAAGTTCTTCAGTAATTGGAACCCAAGATTCCCGGTCCCTCTTCAAAAGACACACCTAAATGCGGCGACTTAGAAGCCCGGATTGCTGATTAAACCTTATCAAAACACCTTGCAGATTTAGGCGATTGAGAAATCCAAGACCAGATTCCCTTTCCGTTCTCAGCAAGATGCCCTGATTTTCTTGTCCATGTGGATTCGAAAACTCTGAGTACAAAAATGCAGAAGCCCAGATGTTTCCTAGGGACGTGAAATCCATGGATCCTGCTTATATTTTAATAATACATACTAAATATTTGGCAAATGCAAAACCCTTGGCCCCTCTACAAATAAAGTACAAACGGAAATTTAAGGATTACCAAGTTCATCTTAAGACCAAAGTTACATCCAAATATGGCAATATGATACTTTATTTCCGGGAATCTGGCTTTAATTGTCCCAATGATTTTAAGGGATTTGTACTACCAGATACCCGATTACAACTCTCAAGAGGACCAGATTGTTGCTGGAATCTTGAAATGACTGATTCATAATCCCCACAAGCCAAATATCTCTGAAACATTAGACGAGTTCGAAGTCTTGATTCTTGTTTTTATCACAGCAAGACACCCTGAGAATTTTTCGGAATATGGACTAGTGTGTCACAGATTCCTTATTCTTCTTTACCGAGGGGCCATATAAGTCCTGTATATGAGGACTCCATTTCCCTAGAATCCTGTTTGGAAACCTTGATTCTTGTTTTGCCATTAGCAAGATGTCATGAAGATATTGTGAAGGAGGAACCGTGTAAAAGAGGTTTCTTAGTTCTCCTTAGCTAGAGATCCTGTAGATTCTGCATATGAGGACCACTAATAAATAGGTTCCAGCTTCTAAACCCTGATTCTTGTTTAGCCAACAGCATAAGGCCTGTTGATTTTAAGGACTGAGGACTGCTATAACCCCGATACTTTTTCACCTTGGCATGGGGCTGTGTATTTTCCTGTATATTAGGACTCTCATTAGATACATTCTGCTTCGAAACTCTGATACTTTTTAGAACATTCCAAGATGCTCTGTAGATTTTTGGGATTGAGGACTCGTGTAAGCCAGATTCCTTATTCGTTCTTAACAAAAGGTCATGTAGTTGCCTGTAAATAAGAACTCCATTTTCTAGATTCATGCTCGAAAACACCATGATTCGTATTTAGCCCATAGCAAGATGACCTTAAGATTTTTTGTGATTGAGGACCAGAGTTACATCCAAAAATGGCAAGAAGATTCTTTTTGTCCTGAAATATGTCCTTAGTTGTTCTGAGGAACCTAACTGACTTTGAGTGTCCAATATCATTTACAACTTTAAAGAGGATCAGAATATTGCTGTAGTCCTGAAATGATCGATTTATAATTCTGAATGCTAAATTGCTCAGAAACGTTTGGGAAGCTCGAAGATTTTTTTCTTGTTTGTCCCATAGCGGACCACCTGGGAATTTTTGGATTGAGGGCGTGTACACCAATGATTCTTTATTCGTACTTAGTTGGAGGTTATGTAGTGTCCTGCATGTGAGGACTCTCTTTCCTTGATTCCTGTTTCCAAACACTGATTCTTGTTTAGCCCTTAGTAAGAAGTCATGTAGATTTTTGATAGAGGAACCGTGGAAAACAGATTTCTTCTATTTTATTAGTAAGAGGCCATGTAGTTTCCTGTATATGAGGATTGCTATTACCCACATTCATGCCGCGAATCTCTGATTCTTCTTTAGCCGTCAGCAAGATGCCCTGTAGACTTTCAGGAGTGAGAACTAGTATAACCCAGATTCCTCATTTTTACCAACAGCCGTGCAGTTGCCTGTATATGAGTACTCCTGATCACAGATACATGCGTCGAAAGCTTGATTCCTGTTTAGATCTTAGGAAGATGCCGTATATTTTTTGGAGATTTAGAAAACAGGTCACCCACATTCCTAACTCTTTCTTAGGAAAAGTCAGTGCATTTGTCTGTATATGAGCATCTCATTTCCCTAGTTTATGCTTCAAAAACCCAAATTCGTTATTAGCCCATAGCAAGAAACCCTGAAGTTTTATTGGGTTAGAGGACACGTGTAAACCAGATTCCTTATTCTCCTTTAACAATAGACAGTGCAACTTCCTGTATATGAGGACTCCCATAATCCAGATTCCAACTCCCAAAATCTGAATGGTGGTTATCTCTTAGGAAGATGGTCTGTAGCTTTTTGGGATGGAGGCCTCGTGCAACCAAGATTCCTTGTTTTTCCATAGCAACAGGTCGTGTAGTGTTCTGTATATAAGGACTCCCATTACTGAAATTCCTGTTTCATTGTCAGCAAGACGCCAAGATATTTCCTGGTGACCTAGAATTACAGTTGCTTGGATAACAAGAGAAAGACTCCCATAACGTTCTTGAGGAATTGTATGCAAGATTCCTGGTACCTTTACAAAAGACACACTGAAAATGTGGAGACATAGAAGCCCAGATTGCTGATTAAACCTTATCAAGAGACTTTGTAGTTTTAGGCGATTGAGAACTCCAAGAACCAGATTCCCTTTCCGTTCTCATCAAGATGCCCTGATTTTCCCTGTCCATGTGGATTCCAATACTCTGTGTACAAAAATGCAGATGCCCAGATGTTTCCTTGGGACATGGAATCCATGGATCCTTGTTACATTTTAATAAATCGTACTAAGTATTTGGCAACTGCAAAACCCTCAGCAAGATGATACTTTTTTCCGGGAAACTGATATTAATTGTCCCGAGGAACCTAATGGACTTGAACTACCAGATATCTGATTACAACTCTCAAGAGGACCAGCATGTTGCATACTAAATATTTGGCAACTGAAAACCCTAGGCCCCTCTACAAGAAAAGTACAAATGGAAATTTAAGGATTACCAAGTTCATTGTAAGACCAAATTTACATCCAAATATGGGAATATGATACTTTTTTTCTGGGAATCTGGCTTTAATTGTCCCGAGAAACTTAAGGGATTTGTACTTCCAGATACACGATTACAACTCTCAAGAGGATCAGAATATTGCTACAGTTCTGAAATGACTGATTCATAACACCCACAAGTCAAATATCTCTGAAACATGAGATGAGCTCAAAGCCTTGATTCTTGTTTATACCTCAACATGACACCCTGAGAATTTTTCGGATTGTGGACTAGTGTACCACAGATTCCTTATTCTTCTTTACCGAGGGGCCGTGTAATGTCCTGCATATGAGGACTTCCTTTCCCCAGAATCCTGTTTGGAAACCCTGATTTTTGTTTTGCCAATAGCAAGTTGTCATGTAGATATTGTGACGGAGGAACCATGAAAAAGAGGTTTCTTAGTTCTCCTTATCTAGAGATCATATAGATTCTGCATATGAAGAATGCTCTTACCTTTGTTCCAGCTTCTAAACGTGATTCTTGTTTAGCTCACAGGAGATGGCCTGTTGATTTTAAGGACTGAGGACTGCTATAACCCCGATTCTTTTTCACCCTTGGCAAGGGGCTGTTTGTTTTCCTGTATATTAGGATTCTCATTAGATACATCGTTCTTCGAAACTCTGATTCTTTTTAGAACTTTCCAAGATGCTCTGAAGATTTTTGGGACTGAGGACCTCGTGTAACCCAGATTCTTTATTCTTTCTTAGCAAAAGGTCATGTAGTTGCCTGTAAATATGGACTCCATTTTCGAGATTCATGCCAGAAAACACCATGATTCGTGTTTAGCCCATAGCAAGATGATCTTAAGCTTTTTGGGGTTTGAGGACCTGAGTAATGCAGATTCCTTATTCTTACTTAGCAATAGGCTTTGAAGTTTCCTTCATGTGAGGACTCCCATTACCCAGATTTCTACTTCAAATACCTGATTCGTGGTTACGTCTTAGGAAGACGGCCTGTATTTTTTTGGAATTGAGGACTCATATAAGGAAGATTCCTTATACTTCCTTAGCAATATGACGTGTACTTTCCTGTATATGATGACCTCCATTACCCAGCTTTCTGTTTCACTCTGCAGGATGATGAGACAGTTCCTGGTTACCGAGAATACCAGGTTTTTGGATATCAAGAGAAAGACGTCCATAATGATCTTTGGGAACTGGAATCAAAAATTCCTGGTACCCCATCACATGACCTCGCCAAAATGTGAAATATTCCAAACCCTAAAACCCAATGACTACCTGCCCACCTACAGGAATTTTGTGTACTTTAAGGTCACCTGAATCGAGAAATTTTGTACCAACATACCTTTTGATTCTGGGGAATAGGATTCTGTTTGTAGATTGTCCAGGAAACAAAAGGATTTCTAGGGCCAAATCCTTGATTACAACTAAAAAGAGGACCAGAAAGATCGTGAGGATCTGTAATGACAGATTTAGCATATCCATGGAGCAAGTAGCTCTGAAAATGTAGGGACCCAGAAGCCCAGATTGCTGATTAAATCTTATCAAGAGGCCCTGTAAATTCCGGAAAATGAGAACGCCTAGAACCGGATTTCCTTTTAATTCTCAGTAAGATGCCCTAATTT
>NW_007246223.1:5534-7082 GCF_000164805.1 Carlito syrichta | reverse complement strand
CCAACGCCAGTCATAAAAACCTGGAAATGCTTCTCTTAACTTTTCCCTGCCTTTCTGTTTAAGAACTGACCATAAATAAATTCTCTATCCTATGTCATTTGATTGTAGGTCATAAGAACTCCATTCCAGGGAAGATCCTGCCCTATACCTGGATGGAAGAAACACTAAACAGGCCAAGAGGAGTCTGAACAGACAGGTATTGCTGGGTTCTTCCACATGCCCTTCAGTCTACTGCTATTAGCCCATCCTCTTTTTGTCCAGTCATTTTTCTGCCCAGTCATTCATGCTTCACACTATAGTTCACTATAGGTCTTTGAGTATTCAGTTGGAAGTCTCCCATGTCACATAAAACTGATCAAACTTGTTGTTTTTCTCTCTTTAACCTATCTTTTGTTATGACTGTCTCTCATAAAGGAAGAAAGGCATCATACCTTTTACACCCCTACACTTTCATTCAGGATACCATATTGCATTTAACTGTCATGTCTCCTTAGCCTCCACTGGTGTGTAGCAATTCCTCTGACCTCCCATGTTTTTGATTATCTTAATAATTTGAGGAGTTCTTGTCAGTATTTTGTAGAATGTCTCTCAGTTGTGATTTGTGTAATACATGTTTTAAAAAATAGTCTAATGTCAATAAGTTCTTAGCAGGAAGATTACATAGCAGTAAATGTCATTCTCATCCTATCAAGATTATGGAGCATGTGCTGTTGTCAGCATGAATGGTCACTGATACTAACCTTGATTTCCTAATTGAGATGGTATTTGCCAGGATTTTTTTATTAAACTTACTTCTCTCTATATATCATTTTATTCATATGACAAGTTGCTGCATATGCAATGGGAAGGTTATACAAGCTGTCTCCAGTTTAGAAATGGATTGTATGATATGACATTAACTGGCTGTTTAGAATTCTCTACTTTTTCCAGAAATGGTGTTGCAAACAGTGGCTAAGTGCACAAAAGCCTATTTTGCCCATTATGTGCCTTATTGATAGTACTAGGTTGGTGATAACCCAGTAGCTGACTGCTGGCTCCTTGGGGGAAATTCAACATTCTTGGTTAGTTTCTTGAAGATAAGTATGCATAACCATAGACTGTGGACTTTTCCCTAGCAGATCCATTTTCATAGGCTACCAGGCACTGGAATTAGGGACTCCGTCAACTTAAAGGCTCTGGTAATGGCAATTTGGTCCAGTAAGAGACATCTAGAAACTGGTATTAAGAGCCAGATATAAGTGCCTAAAGAAGTTAAGAAACGCCTGGGTTATTTGTTAGTCCTGAACTAGCTCCTTCATCATTCCTCCCTCTTGTGAATTCCCAAAAGTAGCCACTCAGCTTGCTCTTCGACCACTGTTTGGCCCTACCTTTTGATGTGGACTTGCCCACTGGAAAAATCTTCTCCTGTGTTAACTCTCAAAAGGGACTTGTGTAGCAAGCACCATTCCTGCTATGTGGTAAATATTTCTTTTATAAATGATTAGTCTTTCCAACTGTCCATAAAATAAGATTGTAATTTCTTTTATGTTTCTGATTTTAACATTGGCA
>NW_007246223.1:0-5136 GCF_000164805.1 Carlito syrichta | reverse complement strand
AACTAAAATAATAACATGAGGAAAAAAGAATGATCAGCTATGATCACTAAGAAATTTATGGCAAGAGAAATAAGTCAGACTTGAAAGTAAGATGCCTAAATCCTGTCCAGAGATTTTTTAAAGTGTTGGTAAAACACATGGTACTAATAACAGATTTAAAAAGAATAGAAGTGTAACCATTAGAAAATAAGTTAAATTTAGACATCATAAAGGCATAGGGAGTTGACAATCATTATGAAATAGACATAGAAAATGGCCACCCTTAGATAATAGCTTAATAGCTAAAGTATGGAAGAATTGTAGTGATGTAAGAGAGTTATTAGTGAATCAAGAATATATGAACAAACAGCACCATTAAAAAGTGGGCAACAGACCTAAATAGACACTTCTCAAAAGAAGATATACAGGTAGCCATCAGACATATGAAAAAGTGCTCAGCCTCACTAATCATCAGAGAAATGCAAATCAAAATCACATTGAGATACCATCAAACTCCAGTAAGAATGGTCATCATTAATAAAACACAACAACAGATGCTGGCAAGATGTGGGGAAAAAGGAATGCTTCTACACTGCTGGTGGGAATGCAAACTGGTGCAACCTCTCTGGAAGTTATTGTGGCGATTTCTGAAAGAACTAGAAATTGACCTTCCATATGCCCCAACAATCTCCCTACTACAAATATACCTGGAGGAACTCAAATCATTATACAAAAAAGATACCTGCACACATGTTTATTGCAGCACTGCTCACAATAGGAAAAACATGGAACCAACCATGCTGCCCATCAAAACTGGACTGGCTAAAAAAAATGTGGTACATATACACAATAGAAAATTACATAGCCATAAAGAAGGACAAACATTTGAACTTCACAGCAACGTGGATCGGTTTAGAGTCTATCACACTCAATGATTTATCACAGAAAAAAAAAACTGATTACCACATGTTCTCACTCATAAGTGGACCCTGAACATTTACCACAATACTATAAGAAAGGGATTGGCAGTAGTGGGATACTGCCGGGTTGGGGGTGGTGGGGGGAACAACATCAACAAGGGCACCAGATCTCAAACTGGGAAGAGTGGGGACCAAAGAGAGGCCCAAACTTTACCTATATGATGACCACTTGTATACCTAATCCTGAATTGTTCCACACATCCTTAAAAATAAAAAAGAAGAATACATGGACGTATGGTATTGCACACATAGAATGTATTTCATTGCCTGACATAATTGTAGATTAAAGTTTAATAGAAAACTTTACAAAAGTAACATCTCTATAGGAGAGAACTATATATCTTGGAGTACACGTGGAAAAGATTTCTGTTGATCATCACCATGATGTTCTCAAAGCAGAGGCACATCGTTTCTGATAGAAGATAATAAAAAAACAGGTAGAATATAATCATTTCCCTGTTAAAATAAGCACCTATTGTTAGACTAGAAACTGGAAGAGATTATTACAGACCAGTGTGCTGATGAACCCAAGAGAAATAGATCAGAAACCACAAGCAGACTAAGAACACTACTAACTTTGATAATAAGAGAAGGATCAAAAGAGAGCACTGAATAAACTGAATATGAAAAAAGAACTGAACTGGATTATAATTCCTTATAGACAGTAACTCATGAGAAAGAGAAACAGAGCCAGGCTTGGTGGCTCAGCCTGTAATCCTGTGCCTTTGGGAGGCTGAGGTGAATGGATTGCCTGAGCCCACAGGTTCGAGACCCACCTGGGCAGCGAGACCTCATCTCTACAATAAATAAAAAAAGCAGCTGGGCATGGTAGCACATGCCTGTAATTCCGGCTACTTAGAAGGCCTAGGTGGAAGGATCGCCAGAGCATAGCAGGTCGAGGCTGCGGTGGCCGGGAGCAGCCACTGCACTCCAGTCTGGGCTACAGAGTGGGACTCCAACTCAAAAAAACAAAACACACAAAAAAACAAAAGAATGAAAAAAGAAAGAAAAACAGGATATACTGTGAAAACTGGCCACAAGGCCTAAAACTCCAGAATTCGCCATATTTCAGAAAATCTGGTGCTACCAGTGGCAATTAAACAGGAGTCAGGAAAGCTCACAGAAGTCAAAATGGCATTGTGTAAATATCTACAATTTATTAAGACAAAAGGGTACAATACAGTGGCACCATTAAAGTAAATGTCTAAATCACAGCCAAAGGCTGCCTTTCAGTAAGGAGTCTGGATAAAGACCAGGCATGAGCTCCACTTTTCTTCTGTAAGTCTTGTTTAGATATAATTTCACTGTCAGGTAAGAAGCCTACAGAGAACACCTTATAACCCTCAATAAACACTGCTGACAAGCTGTTAAAACTTGCTCCCAAACATCTTGGACTCATGGCTACAAAGCAGCACTACTAGTCAATATGTTTTATTCCTTAACCAATGGCTAGTGATATATAGCTATTGTATCTAAGATGGATTCCAGGTCTGCTGAATTTAACTTTAATGGCAGAGTTCACCCTTACTTTCCCCCAACCCTCCCAAATTTTGGTTATACCATTTAACAACAAAACCTTCAATCTTCATTTTTTTAAAATTTATTTTTATTATATATTTGTGTAGTACACGTGAGGATTAACTACATGAGTAGGCTGCATGCAGGTGAAATTTGGGCTTCTACCTGGCCCTCACTCCCCTTGATAGTGCACCACGTACCCTTTGTGTTGTCACGTACCCTCCACCCTCCTCCCTCCCCTAGCAGTGTCCTGTGACTGCCAATACCACCCTTGTACTCATGTGACTAGTGTTCAGGACCCACTGATAAGTGAGAACATATGGTATTCAGTTCTTTGTTTCTGGGATAGATCACTTGGTACGATGGTCTCTAACTCCATCCAAGTTGCTATGAAATCCATGAGTATGTTCTTTATGGCTGCATAATACTCTATTGTGTATATGTACCATATTTTCTTTATCCAGTTCACTTCCGATGGGCAGCAGGGCTGGTTCGATGTGTTTGCTTTTGTGAATAGTGCAGCAATAAATATGCATGTGCAGGTTTATTTTTATTTATTTTAATTTTTATTTTTGGGTTTTTTTTATTTATTTTTTTTTTGAGTTTGAGATCTCACTCTGTCACCGAGACTGGAGTGCAGTGGCCACTCCTGGCCACCGCAGCCTCAACCTGCTGGACTCCGGCGATCCTTCTGCCTCAGCCTTTCAAGTAGCTGGCAGTACAGGTGCACGCTACCACACCTGGCTAATTTTTATTTGTTGTAGAGATGAGGTCTCAAGTTGCCCAGGCGGGTCTCGAACCCACAGGCCCCCAAAGTGCTGGGATTACAGGCTGAGCCACTGAGCCCGACCAGGTTTATTTTTAGTAGTGATTTATATTCCTCCGAATACATTCTCAGGAGAGGGATTGCTGGATCATATGGAATTTTTGGTTCTTTTAGGAATTGCCACACTGTTTTCCATGGAGGTTATACTAGCTTGCATTCAGTGTAGAACCATTCCATTTTCTCTGCAGCCATACCAGCTACTGTTGTTTTTTGACTGATAATAATAGACACACCTACTAGAGTTAGGTTGTATCTCATTGTAATTTTGATTTGCATTTCTTTGATGATTAGTGAGGCTGATCATTTCTCCATGTGTCTGTCGGCTGTTTGTATGTCGTCTTTTGAAGAATATCTGTTCATGTCCTTTGCCCACATTTTAATGGGGTTATTTGTTTTTTTCCTTTCATTTTGAGTTCCTCTTAGATCTTGGATGTTAGGCCTTTGTCAGATACATAATTTGCAAATATTTCTTTCAGTTCTGTGGGTTGTCCCTTTACTCTCTTAATGGTTTCTTTTGCTGTGCAAAAGCATTTTAGTTTGTGAGGCCCCCCTTGCCTATCTTAGCTTTTATGACATTTGCTTTTGGGTACTTGATCAAGAATTCATTTCTTACTCTGATGCATATAAAGATACTTCCTATGTTCTCTTGTAGGATTCTTAAAGTTTGAGGTTTTATGTTTAGGTCTTCAATCCATTTTGAGTTGATTGTTGTACGTGGTGACAGGTAGGGGTAGAACTTAATTCTTCTGCATGTAGTTAACCAGGTTTTCCAGCACCATTTGCTATATATGGTCTCCTTTCCCCAATGCTTGTTATTGGTGACTTTATCGAAGATAACATAGGCTCATGGGATAGATCACTTGGTATAGTGGTCTCTAACTCCATCCAAGTTGCTATGAAATCCAACTCCATCCAAGTTGCTATGAAACATGGTACGATGTTCCAACTCCATCCAAGTTGCTACGGAACTTGGTATGATGGTCTCTAACTCCATCCAAGTTGCTATGAAATCTAACTCCATCCAAGTTGCTATAAAACATGGTTTCTCAAGCCATGTTTTTACTTCCAGAATCTCTGTCCTGTTCCATTGGTCTATGTGCCTATTGCTTTATGAATACAACTCTCTTGGTTACTGTAGCCTTGGAATACAGTGTAAAATCTGGAAGTGTGACACCTCCCTCTCTGTCCTTTTGGCTGAGGATTATTTGACTATTCATGCCTTTTTAATTTCCATATGTATTTCTGTTTTGTCATTTCCAGTTCCGTGAAAAATGATGTCGGTGATTAGATGGGTATTGCATAGACTCTAGATTGCTTTGGGAAGGACGGACATCTTGACAATATTGATCATTCCAATCCATGAGCCTTGGGTGCTTTCCATTTGTTTGTGTCATCCTTGATTTCTTTGAGCAGCATTTTGAAGTTCTGGTTGTAAAGGTTTTTCTGGTGAAGTGGATGCCAAGGTATTTCATTTGTGTGTGTGTAACAATTGTGAATGGAATTGTGCTATTTATTTTGTTCTCTACCTGCTTGTTGCTGGTGTATAGAAATGCAACTGTCTTTTGCCTGTTGATTTTGTGACCAGAGAATTTACGTAAGTCATTTATCAGTGGGAGCAGGCTTTTGACAGACTCCTTAGGGTTTTCTAGGTATAAAATTATATCATCTGCAAAGAAGACTAGTTTAACTTCCTCTTTTCCTATTTGGATACCCTGATTTTCTTCTCCTGCCTGATTTCCCTATCTAGCATTCCAGCACAATTTTGAATAGGAGAGGTGTGGACATCCTCCTCTTGTTTCAGTTCCAGCTTCTGCCCATCGAGCAAAATGTTGG
>NW_007246222.1:1285703-1327008 GCF_000164805.1 Carlito syrichta | reverse complement strand
GCTACCACGCCCGGCTAATTTTTTGATTTATTGTAGAGATGAAGTCTCGCCTGCCCAGGCGGGTCTCGAACCCGCGGGCTCAGACAATCCACTCACTACTGTCATTTCCCATTTAAATTTTGTGTGTGTGTAAAGTGTGTATGTAAGTGAAGGTGGTATAGTAGATTGTAGTAACAGAAGGATACTGAAGTTTGAGATGAAGAGCTTAATAGGTAGTCTAGACCAGGGATCCCCAGTCCCTGGTTATTGGTCTGTGGCCTGTTAGGAACTGGACCGCACAGCAGGAGGTGAGCAAAGCGAACAAAGTTTCATCTGTATTTTCAGCTACTCCCCATCACCTGCATTACTGCCTGAGTCCCATCTCCTGTTAGATCAGTGGTGGCATTAGAGTCTCATAAGCTGTAATCCCAACACTTTGGGCAGAAGAGGCAAGTGTATTGCCTGAGCCTGCAGGTTCGAGATCAGCCAGGCAACTTGGCAAGACCTCATCTTCAATAAAATTTTAAAAATTAGCCAGCCATGGTAGCATGTGCCTGTAGTTCCAGCTACTTGGAAGACTGAGGCGGACGGACCGCCCCAGTCCAGTGGGCTGACACTGGGGTGGTGTAAGTATACCACTGCATTCCAGCCTGGGTGACTGAGTGAAACTCTAACTCCAATTCTCAGAAGGGTGCGAACCCTCTTGTGAACTGTGCATGTGAAGGATCTAGGTTGCACGCTCCTTACGAGAATCTAATGCATGATGATCTGGGGTGGAGCAGAGATGGTGATGCCAGCACTGGGGAGTGACTGCAAATACAGGTTAACATTAACAGTGAGGCTTGCCTACACAGAGATCATCTTAAACCAATTGCTTTGAGACTCGGATCAAGACCCTATTAGTGAATGGTAAGTGGGTTGATGTACTTCAATTGTACAACCGTGGTTGGTGGCAGGCTTTAAGTCAGAATCTGACACTTATTTTAGTCCATGCATGGTCCTCCCATTATTTGTTTTTTTTAGCACTTCTGTCCATGCCTCTTTCTTTATGGTGAGTTGCGTAATTATTTCATTATATATTACAATGTAATAATAATATGAATAAAGGGCACAATAAATGTTATGCATTTGAATCATCCTGAAACCATTCCCACAACACCCTCACCTGGTCCATGGAAAAATTATCTTCCACAAAACTGGTCCCTGATGTCAAAAAGGTTGGGGACCACTGGCCTAGACTACAACACCACTTCAGATGAAAAAAGCCCCCTCCTGAAACATCATGCACTTTTAGATTTTTTCTCTCATTTTTCTATGTGGGCCCACGCAGTGTAGTAATGATAGAAAGAAGAACAGAACAGAATCAAATGCAGGGATAGTTACCAATACAATCACGTCTCATTTTTTATTGTGCTTAACAGAGATTGCACTGTTTTCATTTTTTTCACATTGAAGGTCTGTGGCAACCTTGTGCCAACTAAGTCTATTGGTACCGTTTTTCCCACAATATGCACTCATTTGTGTCTCTGTATTCTGGTAATTCTTGCAATATTTCATTACTACATCTGTTACAGTGATCTGCAGTCAGTGATTGTTGATATGGTTATTATAATTGTTTTGGGGTGCCTCACACCTGTAGGACAGTGAACTTCATCAACAAATGTTGTCTGTGTTCTGACCGCTCCCTCATCTTTCTTTTACTTCTCCCTGGTTCCTGAGACAACATATTGAAATTAGGCCTGTTAATAACTCTACAATAGTCTCTTAGTGTCCAAGTGATAGGAAGAGTCACACATCTCTCACTTCATATCAAAAGCTAGAAATGATTAAGCTTAGTGAGGGAGCATGTCAAAAGTCAAGACAGGCCAAAAACTAAGTCTCTTGCATCAAAGAGTTAACAAGTTGTGAATGCAAAAAAAAAAACAAAGTTCCTGAAGGAAATTAAAAGTGCTACCTCAGTGAACACTCCAACAATAATAAACCAAGACCGCCTTACTGCTGACATGGGAAAATATTTGCATAGTCTGGATAGATTTTTTAAAAGTCACATTTCCTTAAGCCAGAGCCTAATCCAGAGCGCTGCCCTATTTCCATGGAGGCTGACAGAGATGAGGAACCCGAAAAAGAAAAATTATAACCTATGAAAGACTAGATCATGAGGTTTAAGAGAAGGTGCTCCTCTTCCTAACAAAAAAGCACAAGGTGAGGAAGCAAGTGCTGCTGGAGAAGCTACAACGAGTTATCCAGAAGTGCTACTTAAGATCACTGATGAAGTAGCTACGCAAGACAACAGATTTTCAATGTAGACCGCACAGCCTTCCCTTGAAGGAAGGCACCATCTAGCACTTTCATAGCTAGAAAGAAGCCAATGGCTGGCTTCAAAGCTTCAAAGTACAGGCTGACTATCTTATCAGGGGCTAATGCAGTCAGTGACTTTGTTGAAGTCATGCTCATCTACCATTCTAAACATCCGAGGGCCCTCAAGAATTGTGCTAAATTGACTGTCTGTGCTCTGTAAATGGATCAACAAAACATGGAAGACAGCACATCTGTTTCCAGCACAGTTTACTGCATATTTTACTGTTGAGATCTACTACTCAGAAAAAAAAAGATTCCTTCCGGAATATTACTGCTCACTGACAATGCACTCGGTCACCCAAGTGTGTTGATGGACCCATACAAGGAGGTTAATATTGTTTTAATCCCTGCTAATACAGCGTCTATTCTGAAGCCCATGGATCAAAGAGTAATTTTATCTTTCAAATCTCATTGTTTAATAAATACATTTCATAAGACTAAAGCTGCTATAGACAGTGGTTTCTGTGATATATCAGGACAAAGTACATTGAGAAGCCTCTGGAAAGCATTCACCATTCTGGATGCCATCAGGAGTTCATGATTCGTGGGAAGAGATTCACATATCAACATTAGCCGGTGTTTGGAAGTTGATTCCAACCCCCATGGATGACTTGGAGGAGTTCAAAACTTCAGTGGAGAAATAGAAAAAGGGCTAGAATAAGAAGTGGAGCTTGAACTGTTGCGATCTCACAATCAAACTTGAACAGATGGTGAGGCGATTTTCAGGGATGAGCAAAGAAGGTAGTTTCTTGAGATGGAATCTACTCCTAGAGAAGATACTGTGAACATTGTTGAAAGGACAACGGATTGAGAATATGATATATATTTAGTTGATAAAGCAGCAGCAGGGTTTGAGAGGATTAGCTCCAGTTTTGAAAGTTCTGCCGTGGGAAAAATGCTATCAAACAGCATCACATGCCACAGAGAACTCTTTTGAGAGAGGAAGAGTCCATTGATACAGCCCACTTCATTGATATCTTACTTTTAGAAATCGCCATAGCCACCCCAGCCTTCAGCTATCACCATCCTGACTGGTCAGCTGCCATCAACATCAAGGCAAGACCCTCCACCGGCCAACAGATTAGGACTTGCTGAAGGCTCTGATGATCATTAGCATTTGTTAACAATAAAATATTTTTAAAGGAAAGTATGTGCCTGGTTTTTGAAGACATTTTAAAGACATGATACTATTGCACACAATTGACTACGGTTTAAATGTTACTTTTATATGCACTGGAAAACTAAAAGTTTGGTGTGACTCATTTTATTGTAATATTCATTTTATTGTGAAAATATAGTCTGGAACCAAGCCTGCAGTATCTCTGAGATATGTCTGTATCACATCTCTCATTCCACCATCTCCGAAATCAGAATGAGACTTACAGTTAACAGAATGTATCTCATATTTGATGAAATGTAGTTATTAGTGAACTGGAAGGCAGGAATTTTAATGCTGTTGGTTGATCAACTGTGACGATGCCTGTTTTTTTTTTGGAATCCTCACTCTTCCAGCACTTTTGCCCTTATATGCATGCAGAGGATGCTCAAATATTTGTTCTTGAAGGAAATTGAAGAAATACAGATAGATAATACTGGATGACCAATAACTTTAGAGAATACTGTTAGCTAATTTAATGGGTTAAAATGGAGGGCTGTTCGTCTAGGTAAGACTGTCTTGTTTGAACGCTTTTATCCATATTGTGGCCATTTATGTGTTACCAACTTATGTCCTCTGCATTGGACAGTGAGTTACACATATCCATTAAAAGGTTTCCCAGTTCCCCTAACTCTAAAGGTCTTGGAGATAGTACTTGTGGGTTTTCAGGGCACTGCCAGCTATGATGAACCCTGACCTCTAGAACCATCCAACAGAGAGAAGACAGTGTGAAGTCTATGATTCAATTATGGCGATGACTCCAAGGAGTCTTTAGGTTGCCTTCCAAAAGATGTATCCCTTGGGGGCCTCTCAAGTACAGTACAGCAGTGAGCAAGACAGATAAGTTCTCTGCTCTGGTGGAACTGCAGAGGTAGACTTTTGGCATAATGTATGTACACACATTAGTGTAATGCCCAGCTTGCAGTAGGCATGCCGTAAGTGTCAATTTTCCTTCATTCCAGGTAGAGTTCCCAAGTTGCAAATGGCAGGAGGGCCTAGCATCTTCCCATCCGTGCTCTCAGCTGGCTCTTCCATCCCATGGTGTTGTTTTCTTGCAGGAGAACGTTTGCTTTGGTACACAGGAACAAAGCATGTGCTTGCTACTAATGAGAGCCTGGTTGGAGGAAGCCGCAGCAGACATCCGTACACATTAGAGTCTAAGAAAGTGTTCTCTATCCTTTAAGAAAACCATTACTTGGCTCACTGAAAGCTAATTGCATTTGTTCAGTCATTGTGAAAACGGATGCAGATGGGATGAGCTAAGAGATACCCTACTGTTAAATCACAAAATAGAGCCACTTGTTCAGGAGATACCATGGCCTGGGATGAGGCTTTCACTGAGAAGTGGGAAATCGCTTGGTAAATTTCTCTTTTCTGCTTAAGTAACTCTTTTAATTAATTTTTACTGACCTACTCCTCCTTTAATGCAAAGGGTATCAACATATAAAGAGATGGGCTTGCTGGCAGTCCCTTCCAGGGTCAAAAAGTGAAGATGAGGGAGACGAATTTGTTCTGTCTTTCAATCTGGATCAGAGTTTTGGTGCACTAGGCTCTGCAACTTTGATAATTAGCCACAACGGACACAATATTGTACTATTATCTTATTATTACTATGTGATAGGAGAGTATTTTTTAAATGAAATGCTATGATAGGATTCATAACTGAAGCAATACAATCAAATTTTAATAGAAAGAAGTATATAACATTAAAATAAAAAGTATGTAAGATCTCTGAAGGAGACACATTAAAACATATACACACACATATATGAATATACATATACACATACATATAAATATACATATAAAATTTATAGGTCTGACCTTGAAATGTCAGCCAAAGTGGATTCAAAGTTAGCCTTCTGGATACTGTGTCATGCAAAGATGGTAAAACTACTTTGACTACAACCCTGTTCAAGGTTTGCCCATATATAAAATTTTGTTCTCTGAATCATAATTGGAAAACGATGGTGGTTTTGTACTGTTGACCAAATAAGACATACAGCACTGGAATTTCTGAAGTGAGTTTGAAGCTTTATCATTATTTCTGCTTTTCAGAGTTCTAATGACTTGGTAAAGGGTGAGGACAGACTCTTCAAATCGCAGCAGGCCTTGAAATCCTCCTTCTTCCTGGAAAGCAAAGCCCATCTGTTTTTAAACTGCGAGGGAGCTGCTGACACTTTATTAAGCTGTTGTTTTTGCTTAAATTGCAGTTATGTAAAGTGACACTTTCCCTTCCCTCCTGCCTTCCAGAGTGCAGTAACCATAACTACTTCTTATCTGGCAAACTGCATGCGGCTGGCCCTCCAGCTGATTAATACACGGAGTCAATATTTTTGCTTGATTTTAAAGCATCGTAGTATGTGGCTGTGTTTCTGGATTTGCTTTTCCTGCCTCTCTATTTTCCTTTCTCTCCTGACTTAAGTGTGGCTGCACTGAATATTCAGTTTCCAGCAGGAGCAGGTTCCTGTTTGCTGTTTATTAAAAGATTTCTGTTGGTCGCAATCTGTAGCCTTCTTAGACATATTAGTCTTTGCAGGTCTCAAAATGACACAGAACGAGGGACTTTGAGGGACTTCTAGACTCAAAGACTTGACTCCTCCGTGAAGAATCTTCTTCCTAAAATTTCAGCTCCCTTCTCTTTTTTTTGTGACTTTGCAGTTTTCCTGCAGATCGACCTATATTGATCTTGGTTGTGACTCTGTGCCCTCTTCTGCAAGGATGCCTTGCTGACCCATGTGGATGGACATTTCATATGCAAAGAGAAGTGCTTTAACTGTCACAGCGCAGCTGAGCCACTGGCTTGGGAAGGAACGTCTACTAGGAACAGTTTTCACAGGAATCACCTGATTCTAGATAGTTTCAGTTCTGTGCTCTTGATGTGTGTGCATGTGCTTTTGATATATAGATTTCCTCAACTTTCAGTCATTGTATTCAGAAGAAAAAATGAGAGACACAAAATAAGGAGGAGATGTGAAGTGGCCTTGGAAAAATCAGGGAAGACAAACACGGCACCCCTAAATGTTTGAGGTCTTCCCTTGTCTCTCTCCCTTGTGCTTCATTATTTCCTTCTCAATCACTTACTGGTCAAAGCCCCCACTCACTGTGCTGGTGGGAAAGCTCCCGGTTTAGGTGGTGATTAGAGAGGCTTCAGGCAAGAGGATGAACAGGAAGGACTTGTGGGCAGATGAGAGGTGGGACTTGTCAGTCCAGGGCAGAACCCAGGACATCTCAGGGAGCCTGAGAAGCAGACGTTCAGCAGAAGAAAACTCCTGTGGTGCAAACTTAAATTCGCTTAGTGTGTTTACATGACTGTGAGTGAGATACTAGAATTACATAGTGCAAAAGAGCAGGCAAGCTGTCTGCTGGAGAAGCTGCAAAACTAACGCAACGAAGTCAATGGACTGTTTCTTGTCTATTTCTAATTATCGCAAAGCTCAGATTACTCTTAGGTATTGTATGCCAGAACTACATTGCAAAAAGTTATTTTTGCCTGCAATAGTGCATTCTGCACTAGCCTAGCTCCTGTGTTTTGGAGAGGCACAGTCTCCCGATGTGTGGACTCCAGGGATGGTGTCCTTAGAGGCTCAGGCTCCAAGGGCAAGAAGATTCTTCTCACATCTTGGTATGCTGCCCACACGTCCTGTCTCCAGGCCTCTCTTTGGGAAAGAACAGGGTTAAGAGAGACAGGGAATAAGAGGAAGCAATCCTCCTCCCCGCTGGCTCTTTGGGCTGAGCCCCACAGGCCTTCTGCAATGATCCCGGCCAGACTGCCCACAGCACAAGGCTTAGCAAGAGCGAAAAGGTCATTTTGTGTCCCTCTTGTTGCACATCAAATCTCTCCTCTTAGCTTTGACTGAAACTCTATTCATTGGTACAAATGCCAACTCAAAGGCTTACTATATAAATATAATGGGAAACAGCAGGTTGGAATAAAAGGCTTTCTGCTTAAGTACACATGATGGAATCAGATGCTGTCCTGTTTTAACATGGGAAAAATAAAGGCATTGCCTGGACGGGAAAAAAAAAAAAGGAAGAAGAAAAGCTAGAGATTCTAGGGATCTTGATTAAACCTCAGAACTTAACCATTTGCTCATCATCAGGCCTGATTTATTGAAGGTCAAGGCAAAAAGTGACCTTGAAGGTCAGCAAGCTCAACCCTATCATTTCACAAGTGAGGATGGCATGCCCCCGGATCTTAGCATCTTACTAAGGACCATCAAGTTGGTCAATAGCAGAAGTGGGTCCAGGCCTCAGTCTCCTGATGTGTGGTCTTGTGCTGTTCATTGCAACGTGTTGTTTCCAGTGGCCACGAGGGCAAAATACATAAGGGCCATAGGTCATCTTCCCTACCCAGGCTCTGCACCGAGTGTGGTCAGGGAGTCTTTTTCTGAGTTGGAGTCTCACTCCATCTCCCAGGCTGGAGTGCAGTGGCATGCTCACGGCCACCCTGGGCGTCGACCTGCTGGGCTCCGGCCATCCTTACGCCTCAGTCTTCCAAGTAGACGTAACTACAGGTGCACGCTACCACGCCCGGTTAATTTTTTGATTTTTTTTTTTTATTGTAGAGATGAGGTCTCGCCAAGTTACCCAGGCTTTTTTTGAACTGCAGGCTCAGGCAATCCTAATCCTCTCACCTCGGACTCCCAAAGTACTGGGATTACAGGTTTGAGCCACAGTGCCTGACCAAATCAGGGTGTCTTAGAGGAGAGCAGAGCAAATCCCTCAGTCGCTCCCTAACTGCCTCTTTCTGCAAATCCCCCATCCTGCCTCTACAAGTCCCCCGGGGGCTTAATGTGAGCCTGTTTGTAAACTTTAAAGTCCCTGATGCTTTAATACCTGCCTGCGTTTGATTCATTTGTGGTTATTTGTTCTAGCTGTATTTTTTTTATTAAAAAAAAATTCTGTTAGCTGGGCGTGGTAATGTGCACCTGTAGTTCCAGCTACTTGGAAGGCTGAGGCGGAAGAATCGCCGGAGCCCAGCAGGTTGAGGGTGTGGTGGCCTGGAGCGGCCACTGCACTCCAGTTTGGGCGACAGAGTGAGACTCCAACTCAAAAAAAAAAAAAAATTCTGATTTATTTTTCCTGAACCATTGTATTCTGCCTTGAGTTCTCCATCCTTATGGTTTCCCTTAAGTTCCATTTTGTCCAATTTAGATAAAATTGATTGCTTTTGAGCTTCCCCCAACCCCCATGTCTCTGTGGAGCAGCAGAATCTCAAATTTAGACATCAAATGGAGACCTAACCAGTCAGGTCAATGCCATGCTCTTTGTGATGGATACCACTGTTGTGAGATTCCCAAGGTGGGTGTTCATCTGGGCACTGTTTTGTTATGTGATCAGAAGCCCGGGGCAAAAGCTGTCTGTGCCTATGCCTCTTTATCTGAGAATGATAATAGCTCAGGTAACTCTATCTTACAGTGTTGTCAAAATAAAATGTAGCTAGCCAGGCATGCTTGTAGGTTTAAAAGTGCTGTACAAATATTAAATACTGTATAACTGGGTCCTGTGCTTTCATTCGTTGAGAGTCTGCAAATAAAATAAAATAAAATAATTTTTTTTTTGAGTTGGAGTCTCTCACTCTGTCTCCCAGACTGGAGTGCAGTGGCCGCTCCCGTCCACTGCAGCCTCTACCTGCTGGGCTCTAGTGATCCTTCCGCCTCAGCCTTCCAAGTAGCTGGAACTACAGGCGTGCGCTACCATGCCCGGCTAATTTTTTTTTTTTTAATTTATTGTAGAGGTGAGGTCTCACTAAGTTGCCCAGGCGGGTCTCGAACCCGCGGGGTCAGGCAATCCACTCACCTCAGCTTCCCAAAGCACGGGATTACAGACTGAGCCACCGAGCCCACCAATAAAATAAATTTTAACTCAAGTTTTACTTTGGAAAACAGGTTTAATTTTAAAAGATAACTCACGATGTTAAAAAAGAAGATACCATTTCAAGCAAAAGGGGATAGTTCTTTTTTAGAATTTTCTGGTATTTCTCTGCCCTCTCGGAGTACAAAGGAGTGTCCTAGCACTATTTCTCACTCTACGTTCCTCTGAGTGCTATGTTATAGGGAATTAATTGATGAAGTGTTGGGGAAGAGATGACCAACTTACTGGACTACAAAGAGAAGAGGAACCAGGTGCTGTCCATCTTTACTAGCCATTTGTTCCAGAGACTTCCATTGTGGGGACATTTGAATGAGTCAAATGCTGGGTCCTATGGAAGGTCAATTTCTAATTCTTTCAGAAATCACCACACCGCCTTCCAAAGAGGTTACACTAGTTTGCATTCCCACCAGCAGTGTAGAAGTATTCTTTTTTTCCCCGCATCCTTGCCAGCATCTGTTGTTGTTTGTTTTATTAATGATGGCCATTCTTATTGGGGTTAGGTGGTATCACAATGTGGTTTTGATTTGCATTTAATAGGAGAGTTTTACTGAAGAGTCTTGGTCAGACATACCGACCTGGAATACATCAGCATTCAGTGATAGTCGAAGCCATGGATTTGTACAAGATTCATCCACAGAGTGACGGAGGATCAGGGAAGGAGCTCTGAGAAACACATTCAAGAGGCCGCCAGAGGACGAGTCCAGGACGCAGGTTGCAGAGAGGTAGGGTGAAAGCAGGAAGAGAGAGCTGGCCCTGAACCCACAGGACAGAGGACGATGGATGGGCAAAACCACTGGGAGGAAGGAGGAATGACTGTTTTATTTAATGAAATCTAGGTTGTTGGAACAGCATCTCACGGGAGTGTTGTGTGTGGAAGCTGCTTGCAGTATTGCAGGTGGAGGGGATAAGATAGAGAAGCCTGGCCGGGACAGTTGGACTGGCAGTCACGTGTCTCCAGGCCACAGCAAACACTTACCTGATTATACACTGAGAATATTTTCACTTCCCGAGGTTTAGCATCTTCAGGACAGATCTGCCTTAAGGCTACTTTTTTTGATGTGAACATTGCCATTCCATCTTCCTTTTTTGTATCTTTGCCTGGTGTGTCTTTTCCATCCCTCCACTTTCAAACTTTCTGCTATGTCATATTAGTTTTATCATAGATTAAACTTTGTCCAGGATTCTTCTTGACAAGTTTGACAGTAATCTCAAACTGACAAACCCACGATTCTTTCTCAAGACTACTCTTATTCAACCACTCCCCAGATTTTCAATATTATTTTCCATAGATTCTCACTCCTTATTCTTGAAGCACAGCCCAGGAGTCTGAGTGGGGAAGAAAAAAAAGTAATAGCTTCCTGGAAGACACCAAATATTTTCCAAAAAAACACATGGAAGAGGCATGGAGTCTGAATCTACACTATGTGGTTTTGGAATTTCAAGCCAAAATAAATCCCAGGTCAGCAAACCTTCCGGAATGCTCAGCAGAAGCCAGTGCCAAACCACTCTCTGGGGACATTCCCACACCCAAAGAAGATGGGAGACTCACTGAAGACGATCTCACAATTAAATAAAATGCGACACACGAGGACAATGATCTACTACAATATGGGTATTTAACTTTATCTTGCTTGATACTTGGAGAGTTTCTTGAATCTAGATAGCAGCATTTAAAATTGCAAAGTCTCAGGTAATATTTTAAAAAATATTATTTGTCTTCTATTTTCTCTTTTTCTCCTTTTGAAACTCTTTTTAGACATAAGTTGGACCTTCTCATTTTATTTTATATGTCTTCGAATGATGTTTATATATATGCATGTATATATGCATACATACATGCTTGCATATATATCATTTTAAATGCATTTTTATTGAAGTAATACATATGCAATGTTTAAAAGCCAAATAGTTCTACAAGACATGATAAAATAAAGAGTTGTTCCTGCTTTGTGCCTGATTCTAATCCCCAAACACTCAACTCATTTGGTTCTTCTGATGTTTACCTCTGTATTACTACAACATGTAAATGTTTTTGTTGGTTTTTCAAGTTTGGACATCAGCTATTGCTTTTTTACTATAGAAATTGTAGCTTTTTTTTTTTTACACTTTCTTTGACAGCACTCCCTCTTCCCTCTATTATCTTTCAAATTTGTCATGAACATTTTTATTCTATTGACATATTTTTATTTTCCAAGAGATTATTTTTGTTCTTCCATTTTTTCCTTTTTTAATACCCTATTCTTGTTTCATGAATGTGCTGTCTTTTCTCATAACTCTGAAAATATTGTAGTTGTTTTTTCTGCCTTTTTTTCTGTCTTTCTGCTTCTTTGAAGTGTGTTTCCTCAGAATTGTTTTATTTTCTTTTGACACACAGAGCCTCCCATTAGCTTTTTAATCCTCACTCTTAAATGTGAGTCAAAAATGACCAGACATTTGAGGAAAGTGTTTTATATAAAAAAGAGTAGATGTTTTCCCTTGAGCTGTTCTGCTTCCCAAGACAGATGTCCTCTACTTCCTGCATGAAGGGAAGACCTTGGCTCCCAGTGTTCTCAAAGTCAAATGCAGGAAAGACTCATCTTGCAGTCAGTGGAATTTCATTTACTCCCTCAGTTTCTGGCATGATCCCTGCACAGTTAAATAGCTGAATTAAGAGTTGAGCTGGCCGGGCTCAGTGACTCAGCCTATAATTTCAGCACTTTGGGAGGTCAAGGGAAGCGGATTGCCTTAGCCTGTGGGTTCGAGACCAAGCCGGGCAACTTGGCAAGAACTCATCTCTACAATAAATAAAAAACTAGCCAGGCAGGGTAGCGCACGCCTGCAGTTCTGGCTACTTGGAAGGTTGAGGTGGAAGGATCGCCAGAGCCCAGCAGGTCAACGCTGGGGTGGCCGTGAGTGTGCCACAGCATTCTAGCTTGGGCAACAGAGTGAAACTCCAACTCAAAAAATAAAAAGAGTTGAGCTAAGAGTTGCTGCATCCAAAGCCTGCCTGGTTCAACTTCTCCAAAGCCTTCCACTGGGGAATGAGAGGAGAACTGGACCTAACCTTTTCTCATGCAGTCTTCCAGTCAGTTCTGTGTGAATTGTACATGCACGCCCCTCCTATCAAAGGTACCAGGGTCTTTGCAGTGTGAAGCACTCTGTCTCCTTCAAGTTTTGGTCAATATTGGCTTAGGTTTTAGCTTTCATGGGCTAAATGTTTATTACGAATGTTTTATTACTATATCTCCTCTGCTGTTCCCTTTGTCCTGTGGGTTTCTGCCTTCCTGTTACCACTGCTGCTTCAGTGGAATTTTGGGGAAGAAGAGGTGATAAATGTTTATGTTAAAGCTGCCATGTTTGCAAAGAACCCCTCTGCCTTTAAAAAAAACTCTTTATTTCTCTGTGCTGCATTCTGGATAATTTGATGAGATCTAGAGTTTTCAATTGACGAATTCTCTCTTCAGTCTTTTTCTCATCTGCTATTTAACCTGCTCACTGAGTTTTAGATTTTAACGGACACATTTTTCTCTTCTAGAAGTTTTATTTAACTTGTTAAGAAAAATATGCCCTTTCCCCCTTTATTTTCTTGTTTTCGCATTATAATTATTTTCTTTTGCCATTTTTAAACTTTTTAAAAAATTTAGGTTCAGGGAATACAAGTGCACGTTTGTTACACGGACATACTGCATACTAGGGAGGATTAGGCTTCAGGTGACTCCATTTCCCAATAGTAAAAATTGTACCCAATAGATAGCTTCAGGACCCTTGCCCCTCCCCACCTACTCCCTGTTAGTGTCCCAGTGTCTTTTATTATTTCCATCTTTGTGTGCATTTAGCTACCATGTGTAAGTGAGAACATGTGGTGTTTGGTTTTCTGTTTCTGAGTTAGTTCACTTACGATGATGTTCTCCAGCTGCATCTGTGTTGTTGCAGAGGACATGATTTCATTCTTTTCATGATTGTGTAGTATTCCATTGTGTATGTATCACACTTTTAATCCAGTCAACCATTGTAGGAACTTAAGTTGGTTCCATGATTTTATTACTATGAATAGTGCTGTGATGAACATATGAGCACAACTTTCCTTTTTATATAATGATTTCTTTTCCGTTTATCAATCTTTTTTTTTTTTTTTTTTTTGAGTTGGGTTCTTACTCTGTTGCTCAGACTGGAGTGCAGTGGCCGCTCCCGGCCACTGCAGCCTCGACCTGCTGGGCTCCAGCGATCCTTCCGCCTCAGCCTTCTGAGGAGCTGGAATTACAGGCGCGCGCTATCACGCCCGGCTAATTTTTGATTTATTGTAGAGATGAGGTCTTGCCAAGTTGCCCAGGCAGGTCTCGAACCCGCGGGCTCAGGCAATCCACTCACCTCGGCCTCCCAAAGCGCGGGATTACAGGCTGAGCCACTGAGCCCGGCCCTTTTTTTATCACTCTTACCAGATGTATCTTGTAGTCTTTTTCATATTTTTCTAATCTCTCAATCCCTCAGCTGTGTTATTCTTCCAGTTTTCTTTGTTTTTTCTTTCTGTTTTTATGATTGCCAAGTCACCATTACGGTAAAAAAGTTACTCTCCTGTTTTTTAATTTTTGATAATGAGCTCATTGTTAGTTGAGATGTATTTTTTTCTGTGAGAGGCTCACGTGACCTGGGTTACAGAAGGATCCTTACAGAGTGTTTTTGTATCTGCCTTTGTGGGTAACTGCAAGGTTTCACATGTCTGGGATTTTTGTTGTTTTAGATTACTGCACTATTTGGACAGTGTAAACTTAGATTCCATACCTCACTGGAGACATTAACCTTATTTTCCACATAGATTCACAGGCAGAGATAAGCCTCCTTGATGCTTTCTTGGGCCAGTCGGAAGATATTTCTTATTACCTTTTATGCTGATTGTGACACTATGGATTCTCAGACTCAGTGCCATTGAATGCCAGGGCTGGGATTCTGCAAAACACATTTCCCCTTTGCCACATGGCTCTCTTTTAACTTTTGCAAATCAAGGGCTCCCAGTGGGAATGAAAGGCAGGAGAGAGACGGGACTTACCACTTCCTGTTTGCCCACTAGTTCTGGAGCATCACCCTGGCAGTGGTTTGTATTCCAACCGTGGCGATGGTTCTATCCAGTTCCTGACTTGTTTTTATACCATCAGTGCCAGCCTCATTGCACCTGCCTCCCAGAGACAGTAGCACCAGCTGGGCAGTGGAGGCCTGCTTCTTTGTTCTGTGGGGACCCTCCTCCAGGGTTCTAATAATCCTACCCCTGGGATGGAAGACATAGGCCCAAACCTGTGATCCTGTGCTGGGCAGTTTCTAATATGGCTCCAATTCATCTCTGTCTCTGGGTATTCATGCTCTTATATAATCCCTACCCCTTCAGTGTGGTTTGCACCTAACCAAAAAATAAAATAAAATAGGCATAAGCAATGGGACGACACTTTTGAGATTAGACTACAGTAAGATTCTGACTTCTGTCTTGCCCTCTCTTGCCTCTTGCTCACTCTGATGGAAGCTGGCCGCCATGTTGCAAGCTGCTGTATGGGGAGACCCAGCGATGAGGAGCTGAGGGAAGCCTCTGGTCAATACCTAGAAATAAACTGAGGTTCGCAGACCTACAGTATGTGAGGAACACAATCCTGCCAACAACCAGATGAGTGGACTTGGAAGTGGACTCACCATCATTCAACATCTCAGTGCAGCCTTATGAGGGACTCTGAGTTCAAGGGCTCAGCTAAACCACACAGTGAGTGCCCCACTGAGATAAGAAGTGTTTGTGGTTTTAAGTTGTGAAATTTGGGGATAATTTCTTTCACAGTCATAGATCACCAATACAATCCCACTTCTGATAACAATAGCTCTTATTTTTATTATTTATTATTTTATTATGACTATCATAGTGACACTATCATAATTCACTGCAGTCTCCAACTCCTGGACTCAGGCAATCTTCCTGCCTCAGCCTATTGAGTAGCTGGGCCTACAGGTATGCACCACCATGCTCAGCTAACATCATAACTTTTTAATTGAGGCAGAAAATCCTCAAAGGTGCTGGTTTTATGTCAGACTAGCAGTTCCAGCTCTCTCTGGCTCCCAGGAGACTAAAACCTTATCACCTCTCCTAACATGGGCATTAAAACCCAGGCTCTTATCTGTTTCGGCCCATATCCAAGACTTACATATCAAGAAATCATCTCTCTGCAAGTTTCTCTCTTCGTTTCTGACAACATCTGAAAATATCCCTTATTTTGGAATTTAACTATGCATGTTGAAATGTACCTGTGTTTTGGAAAGCAGTGGATATCACCATCAGCCCATTCTCCTGAATGCCAGAAGTCCAGAGTCAGAGGGTTCTGGACATTCATATATAGGACAATTTAAAATCAGGAAGTGTCTGTATTTTAATTCTTGCTATTGAAGCTGATTGATCTTTGCCAGTTGTTAAAACACAAACTCGAGTTCATAATATAAATGATCTCCCTGGATGAATGCCATTAGGGCAATCTGGTAGCTTAATTTCTTCCTCCCTGATGACTTATGTCTTGGAACAGATAGGAAAGTAGGGTATCAAAACAAATACTTGAAGGCCAAAGATAAAAAATGTTAATAATTAGTAACAGCTAGAAGCAAAGTTAATTCTCGGTGGGCCCATAATACCAGTGATTTAATGCAGATTAACAAATGGCATTTTAATGTAAAGGACTTGAAAGTTAATATTATAATTTTCTAAGGAAGATCAATAATTCAACAAACAATAATGTGATCAAGAAAGGAATTTAGAATGAGAGCAATCACTTTATTTCAGAGATAAGTGAAATGAATGCTATGTGAAGTTTATATTTGCGGATCCAAAATTAGACTTAATAAGAGCTAGGTGCCGCATTCATGGGAAGGAAGAGCTCGTAAAAATGAAAAGTGCGAGTAATAGCTGAACACAACATGATAAAATTGGTCATATAGCACCGGATAATGAGACAACCTCTTATTTCTTTGAAGGACAATGAAGGATAATTCTGAATTTAAATGGCATTGTTTTGAATTCTTGCTTGGATCTCGTGTATTAAATAACAGGTTAGGCAACGGATACCAAGGCAGCATTCCAGTTTCTGACACTGAGTTGCTCTGTGCAAATAATTTGGACTTGAAGCATAAAAAACACATCCCTGAATTCAGACCGTAAGCTCAATGTGGCCAGGAGTGACATGATTTTCACATCGGGTTTATACAAGGCACTAAATGAAAGCCCTTGGAGCTGATAACTTCCATCTGTGTAGTCCCTCGCAGCTGACAAACGTAGTCTCACACTTTCTCTCAGTTGATCCTGGAAACAAGCCCACACAGTAGATATGCTTAGCCTTATTTGAGGGAATTGAGACATGATGGTTTGCAGGTCATAGAATGTGCAATCACAGGACTCCTTCCCGGACCTCCAGGGCCTCGCCACACGCACACCCTCAGTTCCTCCCAGTGTGTCTGTGCAGCTGATCTCTGTCATGACTGGCAAAGTCAAGAGAGTGGGTTCCTTTTGTCATTAGTCAGTGACTTAGAGCGTGTTGGGTCCTCCAGCTGGTTCACAGCCTTTTGCTGTGAATGGGTTCTTTACCTGGCAGAATTCTAACGCAGCCTCAGCCAGGTGACTGCAAGCACCTTCTTCTGTGGCAAGTTTTCTATCCCTTTCCTCAACCACACCTTCAGTCTGGGTATTATTTTCTTACTCCAGTTTTACAAAGGAGTATTCCAGGCTTACAGAAAAACTCTAAGCAATACATTTTCAACAATGAACTCCCTCCCTTGTTCAGAGCAAGAACAAAGTTACCAGCACTTTGTAAACCTGTCATGTTTACACTGTCACCACTCGTCTAAGGGTTATTGTTTATCTTACCTTTTTTTTGATTTTTGAATCAGAGTCTCACTCTGTCACCCAGGCTGGAGGGCAGTGGTACACTCATGACCGCCACAGCTTCGACCCACTGGGCTCAGATGATCCTTCTGCCTAAGCCTCTCAGCTAGCTGGAACCGCAAGTGTACACCACAGGTGTACACCAACACGTCCGGCTAATTTTTTGATTTATTGTAGAGAAGAAGTCTCGCCAAGTTGCCCAGGCTCGCCTCAGCCTCCCAAAATGCTGGGATTGCAGACGTGGACCACCATGCCTGGCAGTGTTGGTCTGACTTTTAATGGCACACATCCATTTTGTCAGTTTATATAGTTTATATAAATGAGATCTTTTGTGTCTGGCTTTTTTTTTTTTGCTTGTCAGAATGCTTAGGACACTCATCCATGCTGTAGAATGTAATTGTTCAGTGTTTATTCCCAATGCTGCATAATATTCTATTGTGTGGACTTTATTATTTTGTTACATAATCAATCATATATAAAAGTATATTGTAATAAAACAGGCAACTAATATATTAGACACATATTTTAGGATAACTATATTTATCTATTTTCCAGTTGATGGACATCTCAGTGGTCTACAATTTTTGGCTATTATTAATAATTCTAATCTGATCATTCTGGTACATATTTTTTATGGTAAAAATGACTCAGTTTTTGGATCCTGACATTTTTCCACTGGCAGAAACCAAAGTGTATAATGAACATAATTTTCCATTTACATATTTCATGTTAATGATATAAACCAGATCTTTTTGCAGTTCATGTAGCATGATGATGGGGTATTCACATGTGCATGTGTGAGATGTGCCACCCCTAAACTTTGTTGCAACGTGGGCACATTACCTGTATGATGATGATAATGGTGATAATAATACTAATCATCACATTTTCTAGAAAGTCAAGATCTCTGATAACAAACATGTCTCATTGACTCAAATTTTGTCAGTTTAAAATTTGTGGTCATTCAGACTGGAACTCAACTGATGTCTCTTTTATTTAGCAAGGATTGGCTTCAAAGATAATGTCAATTAATTGTTCAGTATGAAGGAGTATATTTCAAATTTAAGATCTGACCATCAAACACTTTAGAAACTACATTTACATATATAACTTACAAGATCATTAAAAAAGAATCTTACCTAAAAAGAAAAATTAAGTATCCAAAGAAACATCTTTTATAATAATGAACTTTGTTAGATGGTCTGGATTGGACATACTTGTAATGAACAACTTCGTTTACAAGTTATGCTGGATTCTGTCATTTTAAATTATCTGAATTTTAGATGTGATGCTGTCCTTGGTACTAATCTAGCTTGTCTATAAGCAAAGAACACTTATCAGGATGCAAAACTTTCCCCCAACGAGTCAGAAAAAACACAGGTAATAAAATAATCCTAATTATGATGAAATATTCATTGATCAACTATGACTGGGCACAGTGCCTCATGTCTGTAATCTCAGCATTTTGGGAGGTCGAAGTGGGAGGATCACTTGAAGCCAGGAGTTTGAGACCAACCTGGGCAACATAGCAAGACTCTTGTTTCTACACTACAAAAATTAAAAATAATAATTTTAAAAATAAAAACATTTCATTGAACAATTTGTACATGGAAACATGGCATCGGCTGGAAAGTACTCTGGTCAGAGGTAGTATTTGGGATGACAGGCACGTCCTCTTTCCTCCCCCACCCAAATGCTTCTTCTGCAGAGTCATAAACATGAATTCGCAGCATGTCATTTTCAACCCGTTTTGCACTAAGCACCCCCCATTCTCCTTGTTTATTACCCAGCCCCTTGGGGTTCTTTTTTGACTACACCAGCCTCACTTTTCAAAAGAATTCTCCTATCACCTCCTAAAAATAAAACTTTCCTCCATCTGCTACACAGTGAACTGGGAGCGTGTCTGCTCCTCCAAGAACACAGGAGAGCATTAAAGCAGCCCTGGGAGGGGGACAGGGGAGACCGAGAGTATCAGGGACGATATTTCCAGAGCAGGTGATTTTTAGTTGGAGGAACCGAAGCAGGGGTGTGTGCCGCAGTGGTGGGTGTAGGTTAGCCTGTGTGCTGGGGCTGACTGAGCCCCGTGTGGGAAAGAGCAGGACCCTTGACCAGCCGGCCGGTGGTCCTCTCGCAGCGTTGGATAGCAATGTGCATTTGTTGCCCCACATCTGAGGTGGCTGGCAAGATGGCTCCACAAGATACAGATTTAGTGAAGTGAGTCATCTTCTTAAGAACCCATGGACCGGAGTTGCCCAGCTAAGAGAAGGCACTTCAAGGGAGATGGCCACCTGAGTGTGAAGCCTGTGTCCTGAGTGTGAAGCCTGTGTCCTCATGTCCTGGAAGCATGGTGTGGGCAGGGTCGGGGGCACACTTCTTCACCTTTGAAATGGGAATAATAACACCCATCTCCTAGAATCACTGAAATAATAGTGGAAAAAACTAGGCACAGTGCTTTGCCTGTAGTTGACACTCACAAGTGGTAAAATTAATTAAGAGTGAAACTCTTTTTAAAAAAATTTACTGTAAGGATGTAGGGTACAAGTCAGGATTAGGTACATAAGGAGTGGAACTCTTAATTGCTCTTTATTAAGTTTGTCTCTGTAAATTCTTCAGAGGATTGGTTACTTAGAACAATACTGATACCTCCTAGTCAGTTCAGGTGCTGTAACAGAATGCCATAGACTGGGGGGCTTAAATAAAGAACGTTGACTTCTCTCTCACAGTTCTGGGGTCTAGAAGTCTAAGGTCAGGATCAGCAGGGTTGGGTGCTGGTGGGACCCGCTTCCTTGTTATATCCTCATCTGCCCATACTTGGTACATGGAGTGGGAGAGAGAAAAAGAGGAGATGGGGGAGACATAAGGTAAGAGACAGAGAGTAAGAGAGAGAGAGGGGAGAGACATAAGGTAAGAGACAGACAGAGACAGAGACAGAGGCAGAAAGACAGAAAGAGAGAGACAGGAGAGAGAAAGAGATAGGGAGAGGAGAGAGAGACAGAGGCAGAAAGGCAGAAAGAGAGACAGGAGAGAGAGACAGGGAGAGAGAGAAAGGACAGAGAGACAAAGGGGGGGAGAGAGAGAGAGGAGAGACAGGGGAGAGAAAGGAGGGAGAGAGAGAGATAGGGAGAGGGAGAAAGGATAGAGAGACAAAGAGGGGGAGAGAGAGAGGAGAGAAAGCGAGAGACAGGGAGAGAGAGAGACAGAGAGAGAGAGAGAGAGAGAGAGAGGAAAGACACACACACACAGAAAGAGACACAGAAAGAGAGACACACACACAGAAGAGATAGAGAGAAAAAAAGAGACAGAGAGACACATACAGAGACAAAGAAATACAGAGAGAAAGGATGGAGAGAAGGAGAGACAGAGTGAGAAAGGAGAGAGAGAGAAGAGAGACAGAGAGAAGAGAGAGAGAGAGAGAGAGAGAGAGAGAGGAGCCCAAGGGAGAGAGAGAGAGACAGAGAGACAGAGACAGACACACACACACATACACACACACATCCCTCTCTCTTTCTCTCTCTCTCTATATATATGTAGAGAGAGAGAAAGAGAGAGGGATAGAGACAGGAAGAAAGAGACAGAGAAGAGAGAGGAAGAAGAGAGAGAGAAAGAGCCTGTGTGTTTTTCTAAGGCCATTTAGCTTCACCCTCTGACCCAGTCTAACCCTAATTACCTCCCAAAGGGCCTGCCTCTAAATACTGTCCCACTGGAAATTAGGGTTTCAATATTTTTTGAACTTTTTGAGGGGACACAAACATTCTGTCTGTAGCAACTGATAACATTCATAACATGCATTAAAATTCATAAAATGCTTTCATATGTCTTTGATCCACATAATAATCAGGGCAGTAAACAGGGAAGAGGAAGCTGAAGTTGAGAAATGTTCACTGTTTCAGCTCACAGAAGAAATCCTTTTCCTGGCTGGAATAGAATCACACTCCAGGTGCTTAGAGTGGACGTTTTGAGAGGCAGACCCCCTTTCAAATTCCACAGAAGAACATCAGACAATCTGGGCTTACACCCCTACTGTGCCCTGAGAGTGTCAGAAGTTCAAAGGAGATAATGTGTGGAGAATCCCTTTCTGTCTCGTAGCATACCATGTTCTCAGCTGTCAAAAGTGGCCCTGTTTTGTTCAGTAGTGTCTTGGTCTACCCATGTGACAGGGCTTACCCAGCAGCTTTCAACTCCTTAAAGCTTTGCAAAGAAAATTTGAAGTTTCAAACGTAAAGAGAAGCAGACATGTTTAGTAACATAAGCCAGCAAACGTTTGGAGTGAGTAGTTTTTCTGACTCTGAGTCTGTCCTTGCCTGATTGAACCACACACAGTGTTTTATCACCATGATTTCACTTCATGCCACTTTAGGTTGGGGTCGGCTTGGTCCCATGAAAGATTCACATCCTGAAAGAAGTTTCCTTTCTTTCCCGAATGACTGGTGAAGAAGGAGTGTCTGTGTGTGTGTGTGTATGTGTGTGCACACTCATGAGGGTGTGTGCACATGTGTCCACATGTGTCCTGGCACGTGGGAGTAAAGGGCACGCAGAGGAAGAGACAGGCGGTTCACCTGTTTGGACATTCTGTCCTTGACCTTTGCAGCGATCTGGTATCTCGGATCCAAGTGTCCTCATCCCTTCAAATGCTGGATGAGAGGGATGTCCCTACTTGCAAATAACATCCTATTTCCTTGACGTGTCCTGGTATCTCAAGGACTCACTTTCCTGTGGCTTTCCTCAAAGGAGTGAGCGAGCTGGACCCTCCTCTCCACGTCTCTGAGTTCTGTGAAAAGAAAAAAATTTAAGACAAATTAACAGAGCAGAGTTTAACTGAGCAAAGAATGATGCTCAAGTCAGCAACCTTCAGAACCAGGGCAGGCTCAGAGACTTCAGTGTAGCCGCCTGGTAGAAGAAGTTTTATGGACAGAGAAAGTGACCTGCAGCAAATGGAAGTGAGGGACAGAAACGGCCAGGTGGATTACAACTCGGCATTCATTTTACTTGAACAGTTGCCACCTTTGATTGGCCTTAACGAGGGGACTGGCACACAAGTAGATTGCAGTTAGTTGATATACCCGGCTAGGTGACAGTGAAAAGTTACAGTGAAGCTTCTAGGTCAACCCAAGACGTGTAAGGAGGCAGCTCTGGGCTAGACTTAATAACAGTTCTCACCTCCCTGAAAATGGAATTCTGGTCCTGCCTGCGGTCTCTCCTCCCCTGTCCACCATGACCACAGGGAACTTTTCTACCTGTCAACCCTGTAATTTCCTGGCAGAATCACATGTGCACCCCAACCAACAGACATTGTATTTTTAGATGATGACAGTCACAAGAGCCAACTTGTGTTGACTTATACTGTGCCAAGAAAAAGCAAAATAGCTCGTTTAACTCTTTAAACATTAAGTAGAAACTTATTTGTACATGACAAGGAAAATATTTTTGGTCCTCAACAATCTTTTAAAGGACTTTGAGGAGCCGGGCCTGGTTGATCACGCCTGTACTCCCAACACTTTGGGAAGCTGAGGCAGGAAAATTGTCTGAGCCCGGGAGTTTGAGGCTGCAGTGAGCTGTGATCATGCCACTGTACTCCAACGTGGGTGACAGAGTGAGAACCTGTCTCAAAAAAAAAAAAAAAAAAGGAGGGCATTGAGTCTTACTTTGGGGCGGTAGATGGGGGTATGATGAAGCGAACTCTTCATCTAAAGCACAGAATCTAAGTGTTAAATGACAAATGTACTAGCTGGAGAAAACCCTCCTCATCTTCGCTATCCCATTTTCTCTCCAAATTTTTGTTACAAAATTGGAAAAATTTGCAGAAAAGTGGGAAGGATAGCATAATAACTAAATTCTAAGTTCAATAATTGCTAATATTATACTATATAATTTATTCATATGCACATATATATTATAAACATGCTTTTTGCTGAATCATTTAAAAGTAGGTTGCTGCTATGTTGACATTTCATCCCTAAATACCACAGCATGCGTCTCCTTAAAATAAGAACCATCTCTTACAAAAGCACAATGCTGTTATCACACCTTGGAAAATTAACAATAAAATTGAATGTGGCTTGTCTTTGTCTCTCTGTCCCTGTTTGACCAATCAGAAGGCAGTAGAGAAAAACATTTTAAATTTGGATTTCTAGCAATCTAGCATTCCATATTCTTTGATTGCCTGTAAGTGTTGTAGTCAGTCTTTCTCCTTGTCTGAAAAGCATTTTCCACTTTGTTGGGGATATTTGCCACTTTTTAATACTTTGAAAATTGAAATTCACTCTTTTTTTTTGTTTTTTGTTTGTTTGTTTGTGTTTTTGAGTTGGAGTCTCACTCTGTTGCCCAGACTGGAGTGCAGTGGCCGCTCCTGGCCACCGCAGCCTCAACCTGCTGGCTCCGGCGATCCTTCTGCCTCAGCCCTCCGAGTAGCCGAATTATAGGTGTGTGCTACCACGCCCGGCTGATTTTTTGATTTATTGTAGAGATGAGGTCTCGCCTGCCCAGGTGGGTCTCGAACCCGTGGGCTCAGGCAATCCACTCACCTCAGCCTCCCAAAGGTGCGGGATTACAGGCTGAGCCACCGAGCCCGGCTAAATTCACTCTTTTAATATGAAAAATATATGATATGCCCATGGTATGATGGGGAAAATTAAGATGGAAAGTTACACAATTTCAACCTCTATGGTTTAGAATTCAGGATTTTTCCCAAAAAAGTCCAGTTCAATTTAGGGCTAACCAATAATTCATAGATACAACCTCTAACCAAGGGATTTAACAGTTTAATGAACAAGAAACCATAAACAGACCCACAATTTAACAGTTAATAGAAGGGATTTCAACCTCTATTTTCAAGAATGTGTACCAGTTGAGGATTCAATTACTTTGGTGAGCTGGTGACAGATTATGGCTTTCTTTTTCCATTTATGAAAGAAATCACTGTTTTTTGCTGACCACAGAAAAACATAACTTTAAAAATCTTGAAAAAATAATGTGTAAACTTTGCCTCATATTTATTTCCTCTAAGCCAACCGGTGTCTCAAGACTTTTCATGTTGGACATAGTTTCTAACATGCTACATTATTCTTGAAGTCTTCAATTATACTTGATTAAGTTGCCTGATGATTTTTACCATGAGTGACAAGACATTTTTGATTACTTTGAAAAAAATGATTGATATTAGCTTATATCTGACTGAGGTAATGTTTGCTTCTTTCCTTCCAGGTTTGGAAGTCTGCATGGTCATTGCCAGTACTTGTGGATAGGGGAAAATGTGATGCAATATCTTATAAGAGAATATCTAAATAACCAAGAAATACTCAATGATCAGATTATGCTAATATGGGAAGAAGTGATAGTGTTTGCTCTCAATAAGAGCCTGGAGAATTAATGGTAGCAGGAAGTGTTCCAGAAGGACACAATGGTCTTGGCTAAGAAGACTCTGCAACTAAAAAAAAAAAGGAAAAAAAAATCCCAGGCTGGGTGCAGTGTCTCAAGCCTGTAATCCTAGCAATTTGCTAGGCTGAGGTGAGGGGATTGCCTGAGGCCACGGGTTTGAGAACAGCCTGGGCAACTTGGCGAGATCTCATCTCTACAATAAATCAAAAAATTAGCCGGGTGTGGTAGCACGCGCCTGTAGTTCTGGCTCCTTGGAAGGCTGAGGCAGAAGGGTCGCCTGAGCCCAGCAGGTCGTGGCCTGAGCATGCCACTGCACTCCAGCCTGGGTAATGGAGTGAGACTGCAACTCAAAAACCAAACAAACTCCTGCAACTTGTGAATCTTGGGGAGCGCCAACTGCATTTTAAGTGTACTTAAAATATCTGGTACGAAACCTCTCTAAAATGAAATCGGGCTGTTATGGGTTAAATTGTGTCAGGTATGTTGAAGACCTTACTCCCAGATCATTAGACTGTGATCTTGTTTGGAGACAGGGTCTTTATAAGGTAATCAAGGTAAAATTGGTCATTTGGGTGGGCCCTAATCCAAAATGACTGGTTTCTATAAAAAAGGGGAAATTCAGACACAGAGACACATGTAGGGAGAGTACCCTGTGGGGATGAAAGCAGCAATTAGGATACTGTTTCTACAAGCCAAGGAACACCTGAGATTGCCCCTAACCCACCAGAAGCTAAGGAAGAGGCCTGGGAAAGATTCTCCCTCACTGCCAACACCTTGATCTTGAATTGCGAGCCTCTAGAACTGTGAGAAATACATTTCTACTGTTTAAGCCACCCAGTTTATAGAGCTTTGTTATGGCAGCCCTGGCAAATGAATACCCGGGCCAATTTCTTGAGTTTATGCATGCAGATGTGAGGTGTGATAGATAGTTCCTCAGTGACTAGATTAGAACTAATGTTAGTGTACAATGTCCTCTGGGAAATTAAATAGTGTTCTGTATAGCTATTAAGGAACTATCTTTCTTTTTTAGTTCCTATGGAGTAAAATTGATTGACTGTTTTATTTATTTATTTATTTTTGAGTTGGAGTCTTACTCAGTTGCCTAGGCTGGAGTACAGTGGCATACTCATGGCCACCCCAGCGTCGACCTGCTGGGCTCTGGTGATCCTTCTGCCTCAGCCTTCTGAGTAGTCAGAACTACAGGTGCATGCTACCATGCCCAGCTAATTTTTGATTTATTGTAGAGATGAGGTCTCACCAAGTTGCCCAGGCTGGTCGTGAATCCACGGGCTCAGGCAATCCACTCGCCTTGGCCTCCCAAAGTGCTGAGATTACAGGCTGAGCCACCGAGCCTGGTGACTATTTTATTTTAAAGTAAATCATGTGGATATTCACATAGACAAGTGATCAGATCATTGAAATATGAGTCACTGAGATACCACCTAACTACAGTCAGGATGGCCATCATTAATAACTCAAAAAACAACAGATGCTGGAGAGAATGCGGAGAAAAGGGAAGGCTTCTACACTGTTTGTGGGAATGTAAATAAGTACAACCTCTGTGGAAAACAGTGCGGAAATTTGTAAAAAAATAATCTAAATATCAACCTTCTGTATGACCCAGTAATCCTCCTTCTGGGAATATACCTGCAGGAACTCAAATCATTCTACGAAAAGATACCTGCACATGTATGTTTATTGCAGCATTATTCACAATAGCAAAAACATGGAACCAACTGTTCTGCCCATCAAAAGTAGACTGGATTAAAAAATGTGGTACATATACATGATGGAGTATTTCACAGCCATAATAAAGGACAAAATTATGGACTTTGCAGCAACTTGGATGGATTTAGAGTCTGTAATACCCATTGATCTGCTACAGAAACAAAAAAACCGAGAACCACGCATTCTCACTCATAAGCAAACCCTGAATATTTACCATATACTGTAAGAAAGGGATTGGCAGTAGTGGGAAACTGGCAGGGGAGAGAGAGGGGAGGCAAACTTCATCAATAAGGGTAACTGATCTCAAACCAGGTGAAGTTGGTACCAAAGGGAGGCCCAAACTTTACCTGTACAATGACCACTTATCTATCTAATCCTGAGTTGCACCTCACATTTTTTTTTTTTTTGGAGTTGGAGTCTCACTCCATCGCCCAGGCGACATGCTCACGACCACCTCAGGGTCGACCTGCTGGGCTCCAGCGATCCTTCCATCTCAGCCTTCCAAATAGCCAGAACTACGGGCATGTGCTACCATGCCTGGCTAATTTTTTAATTTATTTATTGTAGAGAGGAGGTCTGGTCAAGTTGCCCAGGCTGGTCTCGGTCTTGAGGGCTCAGGCAATCCACTCACCTCGGCCTTCCAAAGTGCTGAGATTACAGGCTGAGCCACCCAGCCCGGTCCACCCCACATCTTTAAAATAAAAATAATAATAATAAAAGAAATTTGAGTTATGATTACACCTTTCTTCTCAGGGTGGGGAAGCTGAATGCTTTGTTCTGCTCCGTGTCTCCTCATTTGGGAAACATCTCTGAGCCACTGTCTGGTTCCTGTTGTGACCATTTTGTATGGCTGGAGCCAATTAAATATTCTAGTTAGTTCCAGGTACAGTCAGTAAAAACTCTCCATTTCCTTGGTCACTGTAATTGGCTTGGATGAAACTATGACCCAAGCTAGGCCAATCAGAGTGTTCCCCAGAAATTTTGCTAAAAATGATCAGAAAAAATGCTCTTTTTAAAAATTAATTGTTGGAAGCCCTAAGATCAGCATGGACATCTGTTTGGGGATGAATCCTCACTGAAGAAGATTGAATAGGAGGTACAGGTTTAGTCAGAATTCTTAATCCTGGATCAAACCCTTCTTGAAATCAGAAATATGCCTTGAATTTTCCACTTATGTGAGCCAATAACTTCTCTTTTGTGCTTTAAGTCAGTTTGAGTTGGGCATTTGACACTTACAATGAAAAATGTTTTCCAAAAGGGGGATTGCTGAATCATATGGAAGGTCAATTTCTAGTTCTTTTAGGAATTGCCATACTGTTTTCCATAGAGGATGAACTAGTTTGCATTCCCACCAGCAGCGTAGAAGGGTTCCCTTTTCTCTGCATCCTTGCAGCATCCTTTGTTTTTTGCTTTATTAATGGCAATAACATGGAACCAATAGTGCTGCCCATTGACACTGGACTGAATTTTTAAAAATGTGGAACATATGCACAATGGACTAATTACTCAGTCATAAAGAAGGACAAAATTATGGACTTTGCAGCAACTTGGATGGAATTAATCTATAGTACTCAGTGATTTATCACAGAAACTAACAACTGAGTACTACATGTTCTCACTCATAAGTGGACCCTGCACATTTACTATAATACTATAAGAAAGGGATTGGCAGTAGCCAGAAACTGCCAGGGAAGGGAGTGGGGGGAGGGGCATTTAACACTAATAAGGGAGTCTTATCTCAAACCAGGCAAAGTGGGGACAAAGGGAGACCCAAACTTTATCTGTACGGCGACTACTTCTATACCTAATACTGAATTGTACCCCACATCTAAAATAACATTTAAAAAAACCCAGTGTCTCAGTGCATCTGCAAAATGTAATCTTTAACTCAATTTTTGGCCCTTCATGGCCTCTGGAAACCTTGGGTTGTTCCAATGTCAGAACTTTCTGGAATGTGATAAGCCCATTACTCAAGAAGAATTGGTTGAATTTTTGACACTATGCTGTCAGAATAAAATTGATCTTCAAATTGAACAAAATGACACTGGGATGATTTTCCCTGTAACATGGAATGATCGCAAGCAATATTCACCACCGTCACTGTGGCAGGGTATGCTTTCCAGTGATAGCAACATAAACAAATATCACCTCACATGCTCTTATTTCAATGCAAGTGTCCATCTTTCCATGGAGAAATGGTGTCTACGTCTCTTCCTTGTGAATGCGGGTAAAACTTGTGACTAATCCAACCTTAGGAAAATGGCACAAGTTGAGAAATTAAAATAAAATTCTAAACCCCTCAAATGACTTAACAGACCATCTCTTGGTCAATTGGCCCCCAGAGAAACCTTGGAAGCTGAGTTTCCACACGTGATGCTATGGGAGGTTGGACAAGCCTTGTTACAATCCCTCCTGCACTAACTGCCATTAGACTTTCTTCCCTAAGAGCTAAACAGGGGCCTGCCCTTCCAAAAGACTCTACTGCTGATAACAGCCGACCCCTGACTGCTGCTCCTCCCTTTTGTGGTTTCAACAAAACAACTGACCAGCATTCCTTTGTGATAAAAGGCCACCAGCCATAGAGTGATTCTGGCTGGTCTACAGAGGATTTACAGTGAGTTTTCCCATCCTTCTCTTCACCTCTTGACATCAGAGATCTAAAAACTCCAGCCTTGGATCATGCTAATGCTGCCATTTTTGTACATGGGAACCATGAAGGGGTATGAGGCTCAATTGTGTATGTTTTTCCTTTCATAAATATTCATGACTCCTATACTCATGATTTCGCCACGCTGTTCAGCATAAATCCCTGCTTTAGTCTTCCTACCCTTGAAATGCCTGTGTCCAGCTTCTGGCCAGAAGCTACACTTCCCAGCCTGCCAGAATGGCCATCCTGCAGGCTATAACCCTTTATGAGACATGGAGCTCTCCTTTCAAGATTTGTGAATCTCATCATTCTTCAGTGGATAAAGAGATACTGTATGACTTCCAGAGTTAGGTCACAAAAAGGATACAGCTTCTACCCAGGCTTCTTTCAGATGCTTGTCCTTGGATCCAGTTACTGTTCTGTGAGGAAGGCCAGACAAGGAAAGGAGAGGAGCTGGACTCCAGCCTCTACCAACACCTCCCACCAGACACGTAAGTGAAGAAGACTTCAGATCATTCCAGTCTCTTAAAGGTCTGCATGGAGTAGAGAAATGCTGTGACAGCATTGCCTTATCCCAATTCCTGGTCTCTGAATGCATGAGCATAACAGACGGTTGCTTTACACCACTGAATTTTAGGGTAACTTACTATGCAGCCATGAAAAAGCCATTTGCAATATAGCTGTTAACTAGACTGGACTGTATTTCCCAGAATTCCCTTGTCTTTATGTTTTGGTCAGAGTGAGCCTCAGGAGAGATTCTGGTGGGAGATTTGGAAGGTGGAAGTGAAGCCACAAGTATAGTCACTGACCTGTTGGCTTGGTGGCATGAGTCAGTTGCCTGGCCTGCATCAGCTCTCTTGGGCTTGTGTGTGCTTAGCCCACAAAGGGCCGGACTCCCTCAGGACTCCTGTATCATGAAGGCTAGAGGCAATGAGAACTGACACATGATGGGCTCCAGTCTGTTCCGTGGGTGCCAGCATGTCCATGTCTCCCTTCTAGTTTATTACCATCTTTTCTTCCTGACTGTATGCCTTGCAGACTTCATGCTCCAACGCCGGACTCCTGGACAACAGCTTTACAGAGGCTGCTTCACCAGATCTCACAACTGTGTAAGGTCAAATCCCTCATTATGGTAGGAAATATGCAATACATTTTATTATAAATAAATACTTTTTACTATTATATTGTATAATGACAAAATATTCAAAATACAGAATATATTATGCCTAATATATAATACTCATAGAATACATAATAACATATAATATTGTGCAACCACTGTGGGAGCTTTTCTGTCCTCTCAATAAATCCTGCTTTCTCAAAAAAAAATATAATATATAATGTAAAATATATAATATATGAATACATCTAATATATGATATGTAATGTATAATATCTATACTCACACACATAAACATATACTGGGAGTGCCAAAAAAAAGCGTGCACATTTTAAGAGTGCTATCTATGTATTACTTTTCGTTTGCCATAATCAGAAGTTTCTGGACACTGATGGTAACCACTTTGAGCACTTCTTGTAATTGCAGAAGTCAAATGAGACTTGCATTCATCTTTTGTTATCAGTATATATTGAGTACTACAATTTAAATACAGTTTTTTCTCTTTCTTAAAATGTGTATATGTGTTTTTGGCACCCTCTGTATGTATGTACACCTTTATATCTCTTAGGCTCTGCTTCTTTGATTGAACCCTGACTGAACACATAGTGATTCTATACACATGGTACTCAATAATGGCTTTCTTCTGTTTCATTCAATTCTTCTCCCATTTGTCACTCAATGTTGTGCAGGCACTTACTTCTGGCTATCACTCACAGCATCCTGCACCTGTTCCCTGTTTACATTAGTACAACTGCAACCCTCACTAATTTGCAAATCTGAATACATTTTGATGATGCAAATAACCTCTGACTGCAAGCTGTGTCTGAGAAAAACTTTCCCAAGTATGTAAGAATAGATTTAAATCCATGCTGAACCCAACAACTGTTCATATTAAGAAAAAGGCTTACTTCTTTCTCCTAATTCCCTGGGTGACTTTTCATCCCACTTTTTAAGTCAAAATGCCTTAGTCTGCTCAGACTGCTCTAACAAAATACCATAAATCAATGACTTAAACAACAGACATTTATTTCTCATATTTCTGGAAGTCAGAAATCCCAAATCAGGGTCCCAGCATGGTCAGTTTCTAGTGAGGATTCTCTTCCTGGCTTGCAGACAGCTACCTTCTCACTGTGCCCTCACATGATAGAGAGAGAGCTCTGGCCTTTTCTTATCATTAGGACACTAATCACATTATGGGGTCCCTGTACTCATGACCTCATCTAATCCTAATTATCTCCCAAAGGTCCCCCTTCAAATACCATCACATGTGGGGTTAGGAATTCAACCCATGAATTTCGTGAAGCACAAACATTCATAATACAAGATAAGAAACAAATTCAATTAACTATGAAGACTTTCACTTACGGATTTAAATGTTTACTCATGGTTGAATGTGTTTGGACATTGGCTATTGAAAAGGATACTTACCTGATCTCAAACCAGGCAAAGTGGGGACAAAAGGGAGGCCCAAACTTTACCTGTATTATGACCACTTATCAACCTAATCCTGAGTTGATAAATAACATAACAATTTTATAAGTTTTATATATTTTATAAATTTTATAAATTTAATAAATCTTTAAAATAAAATAAAAATTTTAAAAATTTACAAAAGAAAAACAGAAAAGTACATACCACATTCTAGACATGTGCTGGGAGAGGTAGACTTGAGGAGGACTGTCTATATTCCCTCCATGGCCCTAAGGCTCATGTAAGTCACTTCTCTGATAGTATTTAGTTTTATTGAATGAGTATCCTATCCTGTGCTAATTGTGAAGCTTCCTCACCAAGGAGGAGACCACTACAGCCAGGGACACTGGTAGGGAACATGCTGAGGACATAGAGTGAAACATGTCAACCTTTCAAAAAATGACAACCATATTTTCTACTGGTGGAGTTGCCCTCAAAAGGTAATGTTTTTACACATCCAATATATGTATTCTTTGTCTCAGATGTGAGATTCATCAACACATGAGAATATAAACCAGGTAGGCAGAATTATTCTTTTTACTCCAGGTCCAGAAAAGTCATTTAAGCACCGAACACTCTGGGATAAATTGCATATGTCTGCCTTGTTCCAAATGATGCCCCTTCTACTGGGACTGCCCACAAAAAACCCTCTGGTCACAGTTGGATGAACCAGGTATGAACACCTGACCCAAGCTGGACCAACTAGATTCTTTTTCCTGGGAACTTGGGTTTTCACCAAGAGATACTTCATATATGCATCACTATTATAGACTGACAACATATCAATATGGTATATCAGAATTATTTCAGGTGCAAGAGGCTGATATCCAATCCAGCTGGCTTAAACAGAATGAGATTTATTGACTATGACTGAAAAGTCTACAATAAAGAGGCAATAAATGTTTAGCTTGATCCAAAGACCTAGACATTACAACAGGACTCAGATTCTGTTTCCATTTCTTGACTGTTTCCTCTGGGTTGGTGCTGTCTCAGATTATAGTGTCAAGAAGCCTGCAAAAGCTCCAGTTTACAACTCCCAGGGTCAAGTCCATGGGGAAAGTACATCCTTCATTCCCTGAATCCCCAATAAAAGTCTCACTGCATCTCATTGGCTTTGCTTGAATCACAGACCTATAGCTGAGCCCATCCCTGCAGCTGCGGAAATGCGATCCTCTGACTGGCTCACTGGGAGCCAAGGGTGGAGTCAAGGTTTTAGAGAAACAGGGAAAGCAAAAATAAGAATCAGCTTCAAGCCACCAGTTGTCTACTACCCACTGGAACTATGCGCTGGCCATGTTCCGCCATGTGGACAGAGAAGCAGAGGAAGATCTGACTAAAATGAGAGAAAAGACTGGTGTAGACATTGTAGGGATCAAGGAAGAAGTTCTTGGCTCTCTGCAGATTCACTGAAAAGTCAGCTTGCAAAAAGTAGATTAATAGGAGTAAAGGCAACAAATGTATTTAATGTGCATACATGGGATCCTTCAGAATGAAGACCCAACGATACAGGGGAAATAGTCCATTTTGATGTTTAGGTTCAACATAGTACGGAGAGCTGTGTAGCAATATAATTGGACGGAAAGGGCAGGATCCAATGTTAACAGACTGAGTGGGGAAACTCAGCCAGGTCTATCTGTCTAGATTCTTCTTGTCCTCTCTAAGCAGGCTTCCTTCCTTCTGGAAGTGGAGAAGGGCCCTCTCTGGAATGGGGGTCTTGTGACCTACAGTCAAACAAGGTAGGTCAGATAGTTTCTTTATGGCCAGTTTTTACACCGAAAGGCAGAGGGAAAATTAGAGTCATAATTTTAGGCTTCATGGCAGGTTTTGGGGAAGGGGGTTCTGGTTTTCATGCCCTGCCTGGGAGAGGAGGGATTCTAGTTTCCACAGCTAGCTTCAGGGGAGATTGGGGTTGGGAGGCAGGAGAAGGTGAGAGAAAAACGTTTGTTTCTGAGGCCTTCATTTTGGGGTACTGTTTTCTGAGCCCCAACATCATGCAGGAAGGAGGAGAAACAGAAAAGAGATAGGGCACTGCCCAGGTCTTATGGTCTTCCAGAATCTGTTTCTGTCTCTTTCCAAGGTTTGATGCAAACCTGTTCTTAGGGTCTGCTAGGCTCGTCTGTGGCTTGATAGTACATCTTCTTTTTTAAAATTTTTCCTTGTTTTTTCTTTTCTTTGCCTTAAGTTAGCTTTGTTGGTTTATATCACCCACAGTCAACAATATTAACTAACATGAAGGGCTCATCAGAGCTTTTCCATAACTCTGTGATGGAAGAATAAATGGGATATTTCTCAGACTCAGGAATGGTCCATCTGTCTTGGACTAAAAAGCAACCAAACTGTGTTCCATAATCTGAGACAGAATACTTGAACATTTGTTCTTTTCCCCTCCAGAATCCTCTCCCATGGGTAACCATCACTCCATAGTTCTCCAGGGACCCATGGGTAACCATCACTCCACAGTTATCCAGGGATGCACTGTGGGTAAAGCTGATACCATGTTTAACCCAATCAGTACCTTCCATCCTTCTGACCAGAGTGACTGGCTTCCTGAGGGTCACAGGATACAAATCCTGCCTATCAGAGCTAAGAAGGTTCAATTACCCATGACTTTTTATTTTTATTTTTTGAGTCAGGGTCTCACTCTCTTGCCCAGGCTAGAGTGTAGTGGCACAATCACAGCTCACCACAGCCTTGACTTCCTGGGCTCAGGCAATCCTTCAGCCTCAGCCTCCCAAGAAGCTGGGACTACAGGTGCATGCCACTACGTCCAACTAATTTTAGATTTTTTTTTTTTTTTGGAGAGACAAGGTCTTGTTATGTTGCCTAGGCTAGTCTCGAACTCCTCGGCTCAAGCAAACCTCCTGCCTTGGCCTCCCAAAGTGCTGGGATTAAAGGCATGAGCCACTGCACATGACCGATTCCCACACTTTTGCTGGAACTATGAAGGAAACATGCTTCCCATTCCTGATGGCGTGAATGTGAAAGGATCATGGGGCTGGAATTGTGGTGGACAATTCCTGAGCATGAACTGAACACCAGGGAAGCACAGGTGAGGCATCTAGACAGGAGCTCCAGCCCAGTGAAACCATTTGAGCCCTGGATCAAGCAGTACCTGAAGCAAGAGCTCCTTCTAGATTCTTTCATTTTTTAGTAAATAAATTGCTTTTTTTTAAAAAAAAATTGATTTTTAAGTTAGAGTTTTGTCACTTGCAGCAGAAAGAATCATAACTAATACAGTCGTGGGAAGCCGGGCTTGAGGAAAGGCATCAGGCAATCTATAAGATAGAGAGGCTGAGCTACAGACAGCAACTGGTTCTAAAACTCCGGGAGGCACGCTCTCTCCTTTCTCTGAACTCATAAACCACTTTGCTTCTACAATTGATATGGCATATATCACATATTGCCTTGAATTGCAATTACAGTTCTTGTATGGTAGGTACAAATTTCACAACCATAAAACTCTGGTGTGCAGAAATGTAACTTTCTTTATTGTTTTATAATTGAGCTTAATTTAGCTCACAAACCCTCAGTTCTGCTAATGGCGGGGAACTTAATCTTGCCAATTCCAGGCAGTTCCATCAGCCTTGGCCTGAAACTCTGTCTTTTGGGGGGAAATGCTCAATTAGTTCAGGATTCCAGGTTTCTTTGTTCCTTTCCTTTTCTTCCTGGGGGTGATCTACGTCCTAGAAAGCATGGCAGAAAGGCACATGTCTGGTCTGGGAGCTGACCTCTGGCCACTGTGGGCAATGGGCTGTGGTTGATTCAGGGGGCAGGGGAGCTGCCCCCACTGGCTCTGTCCCCACCCAGCTCTCCGCTCAGCTTCTGCAGACTCGGCTGTGACCGCGTCTAGTCCTGGCTTGGGCTGCCCACATGGTCCCTGGCCTCACAGCACGGTCAGCTCCCCGCCAGGCATGCCAGCTCTCAACTCTCAGCTCCCTTGGGCATCCCATGCCAGCATTTGGGTACTCCTGAATTTCCACATCCAGCAGCAGTGGGGGAACCTGGAAGTGGGCATCTCAGTATCCCACCTGCCTAAATCATCTCTGCTCCCATTTCTGCACCACAAGAATCATCTGTGATGGTTAATTGTACGTGAAACTTGATTGGGTCAAAGGATGTCCAGCTATCTCAGTATATATTATTTCTCCACATGTCTGTGAAGGTGTTTCTGGAAGAGATTAGCATTCTAATTAGTGATTAAGTAAAGGGAGCCCTTCCCAGTGTGATGGGCATCATCCAGTCAGCTGAGGGCCTGAATAGAACAAAAAGGTAGAAGAAGGGTGGTATCTCTTTCTCTCATGCATGCTTTCACTCTTGTCCTCTTGCTCCTTGACTGCTTGAGCTGGGATCTTGATCTTCTGTCCTCAGCACTCCCGGTTCTCAGGCCTTCAGACTTGGGCTGGAATTTATACCATCTTGGAATTTACACCTTGGCTCTCAGGCCTTTGAACTATACCACTGACTCTCCTGGGTCTCCAGGCTGCAGACAGCAGACTGTGGGACTTCTCAGCCTCCATAATCAAGTGAGTCAATACCCTATCGATCTATCCTCCATCCATTCATCTATATCTAAATCTATTTCTCTATCATCTATTTATTATCTATCATCTATCTATCCATCATCTATGTATCTGCCTATCTATTACCTATTGTCTATCATCTGTCACCTAGCTATCATCTATGTATCTACCCATTATTTATCATCTATTTATCATCTATCCATCTATCATCCATTATTTATCATCTATGTACCTATCTATCTGTTTATTATCTATCCATCCATCTATTTATTATCTATCAGCTGTCTATCCATCTATCCATTTATCAATCATCTATGTAACTGCCTATTACCTATCATCTATGTATCTACCTATCTATTATCTATTGATTATCTAGCTATCCATCAATTTATTATCTATCTATCGTTTATTTGTCTGTCTCCTTTCCCATCCATCCATCCATCCGTCCATTCATCCCTCAATCCATCATCTCCATATATGCCTGTCTCCCACGGTTCTGTATCTCTGTAGGAGCCCGACTAACATTCTACCACATGAGGCCCAGGACACCCAGGAGGCAGCTTCCTCCTGGATGTTCGGACAAGTCTGCTCTGCTCCTAGGTGCTCAGACCCACCGGGTTTGACCTCAAGGAAGAGTGCAGCTCCCCAACCCCATCTTTTTCTGCATCCCTGCCCCGAAGGGCTCTTGTCCTCACTATGTGCCATGGGGTGAACTCTGCTCTGGGTCCCCCTGGCTGGCTCTTGATGTCCCCTGAAACACAACAAAAAAATCTTTCCTCTCTCATCTGTCTGGATCTTATGGATGAAACTCACAGTCTCCAAGACCATGCCCAGGACATCATGCCACAGGCCCAGATCCAGAGTCTGATGACTCACTCAGGCTGCCTCATTGGGGCCAGCTCTTCCAGGCAGCCTCAAACCTTAGCCTCACAGTCTTGCTTCAGTGGAAGAAGGGCGGTGGGGCCGTAAGAAGGCTGAAAAGAAAAGTGACTGAGAAGGAACACCACCAGGTCCCCTTTCACAACTACCACGCCTGGCTCGGTGAACATCGTGCCTCTTCCTCCAGCTGTGGAAAGTGCCCTGGTCTTGTTCCCTGTGAGGGACAGTCGTTGGCTGATGCTTCGCTGACTGACATCATCATGGGGCTAAACTCTACTGAGAAGTGCAGCCAGCGGAAGGAATGTTCCCTTCCAGCATGAATGTTCTTTCTCTCTAGGCTAATTAGCCCCTGGGTGATCGTGGTTCTTTTAGCCTCTGAAAGTTGGCCTTTTTATATTAGCAGCTTCCTTGTCAAGATGCCAACACTGAGTTCCCCGTGGTGTTGGCTTGGAGTGTGGTGGCCCTTGTGGGACTCCCAAGTTATCCTCTTTATTGTGGGTTGAATTGTGTAGCCAAAAAGCTATATTGAAATTCCAGACCCTGGTACCTGTGAGTGTGACCTTGTTTGGAAATAGAGTTTTTGCAGAAGTAATTCTTTAAGGATCAAGATGAGATGCCGCTGGATTAGAGTGGCCCCTACATTTGATGACTAGTGTCCTTATATGAAAAGGAGAGGACATACAGAGACACAGACACACAGGGAGGAGGCTGGGCAATGACAGAGGCAGAGACTGCAGTAATGCGTCTATGAGCCAAGGATTGCTGGGAGGCCATCTGAAGCTGGAGACACAGGAAGGACTCTTCGCTGGGTGGGGGTGTGTGTGTGGGGGGGAGACACATGCATAGCCCTGCTGACACCTTGATTTTGGACTTCTGGTCTCCAAAGCTATGAGAGAATACATTTCTGTTTTTTGTTTTTTGTTTTTTTTTAGTTGGAGTCTCACTCAGGCTGGAGTGCAGTGGCATGCTCACGGCCACTGCAGCCTCGACCTGCTGGGCTCAGGCGACCCTTCTGCCTCAGCCTTCCGAGTAGCTGGAACTACAGGTGAGCACTACCACGCCTGGCTAAGTTTTTGATTGACTAAAGAGACATGGTCTTGCCAAGTTGCCCAGACTGGTCTTGAACCCCTGGGCTCAGGTAATCCTCGCGCCTTGGCCTCCCAAAGTGCTGGAATTAGGGCTTGAGCCACCACGTCCAGCCAATTTCTGTTGTTTTAAGGCACCCAGTTTGTGCTACTTTGTTTCAGTAGCCCCAGGAAATGAACATACCCAGGAACCTCAGTTCCTACCCATTTCTCTCCACTTGGTCCTAGGGTCAGATATCTCATTGGGCATTACAGGATCCTGAGGTGGCTAATTAGAGTAGATGCTCTTTGCTGGATGGTGTCCCTAGCTGGTGTGAGCTTGGGGAGCTGCTGTCCTCTTTGAGACTGTCCCTCTGTGCAAAGAAAGCCGCTTCATCCCCTTACCCGGTGCTTGTCCCACCCTCTTCTGTTTCCCTCCCTCCCTTCTCTGGGTGTTCCAATCCTCCAAATGCCCCTGAGGCCCTCTCTCAGGTTTGGTTCCTAGGAGTTGACCTGAGACACCGGATTGGGGCTCCCTGGGAGCAGAGCTTATGTTCTCAGTGGATGTATCCATCCTGTGTAAGGCATCTGAACCTTCAATGTATATAAGAATCACCTGGGAGATTGTTTAACTAATTGCAGCTTCCTGGGCCTAACTCTGGAAAGTCTGATGCAGTAAGCTCAGGGTAGAGGCTGGGAACTGGCATTTCTTACAAGCTGCTGATTCGAGGACTGCATTCTGAGACTCCCTGAGAGGGACAGTGGGTTAATGGGATCTTCTTGGGTCTGGATGGGCCTGAAGTCTTGGGAGGATGGGTGTGCCAGGAGAGGTCTGTGGATATTCACTTGCATGTGGGATTTTTGAGGTTGGGCAAAGAATGGAAGGAGTGTGTGTGCTGGCTTGGGGACTGGTGGGAAATAAGGGAGCCGATCTGGTGTTTTCAAAGGTTGATTCCCGGCCCAGTCTAAGCCCTTGCGAGTGAATGGTTGTGGGCAGAAGCCCAAAGAGCTGTTTATTTGGAGGTCTCTGTGAGACAGAGAGGTCCCCAAAGCTATTCTGTCGGGCAGAAGAGGCAAAGCCTGACTCAGAAAAGAGAAGGAAATTCTTGTGTGCGTGTGTGTTTGTGTGTGCATGCACACGTGTGGGTGCACCAGCCAGTGTATGTGTGTACATGCACCAACATCAGTGCACGTATGTGTGAGTGTGTATACATGTGCATGAACATCACAGGCATGTATGTTAGATTCACAGGCTTGTTGTGTGGCTCCCAACATAACAGCCAAGAGAGCTCTACCCTGCCACACACAGGAAAATCGTTTCTATATGAATTCTTCCTTCTATTGTGCAACCATCTATTTTTGCATGAGAGTCGGCATCTCCACATTTCCTGGTTCTGAATATTTGGGGTTTGCCAAATATTCAGGTTTGCAAAACATGTGGCTTTGCAAAATATCCAGGTTTGCAAAACATGTGGGTTTGCAAAATATTCAGATTTGCAAAGCATTGGGTTTGCAACCTGGCTGTCCTGCCCTGTGCAGCCCACCTCAGCCAGCATTCTCATCTTGCACTGCCTTTTCCGTGTCGATTACACTGGGGAGAGTTTAGAATCTTCCCTGCTTTTGTGGTTCTCTTCACCTCTGTGATCAGCTGTTTTGCGGCTACAGACTTCCTGCTTCATAGAGAGGAGTTCCGAATTCTTCTGATGCTTTGTTCGCCAACCAAACCCTGGCGGGCCGGGAGCCGGGGCCTCTCCGCTGTCTGCAGTTGGGCGGTCCGTCGGCAGGTGGCAGGCATCCATCCTCGGTTTCATAACAGATGCTAGGATGCTGGGATCCACCCTTTGCTTGTCTTCCCCTCTGGGACGCGTTACGAAGGAGGTTCAGAGGACCTCCGCAGGGACCTGCTCTAACACGTTCTGAGATGTTTGTGCCTGCAGGAGACTTGGATGGAGCCCCGGCCCGACCCCTTTACCACGTGGCGACCCTGCCCTCCAGGCGGTGAGCGTGGACAGCTCACGGCCGCCTCCATCTGGGGATGGTGGTAGGTGCACTTGCCGAAGGGAGCCTCCTGGCTGAGTCTAGACCCCCTCCTGCACCCTGAGAAGAAGCCCCCAGCCACTGCCTGCTGGTAAAGGGGACAGAGGCCAGTCCCTTTGCCTTAAGGCATGGAGGTCAAGACTGGGATGTAATTGACACGCAGTGCTCCATGGGGAATCTTTCCAGACTTTCCCTGAGCCCATGTGCCTGCTGAGCTCCTGGCCCTGCCCTATTCCTGGTCCTGCACGTCTTGTCTGCTAAAAACTCTCCCTCAGTGAATCGCATATGTCCAATCCCATCTCAGGTTGTGCTTCCAGGGCCCCGATGGAGATGGGATCGGCATAGAATGTGCAGTCTCGTGGGCGCGTGTGCCCGTGTGTGTTGAACCTACTTGTACACTCTTTCCTCTGTTGCCCTGAGCCTGTCTGCAGAGATCTGTCCCTGGGGCATCCATCCCTCCAATCTGCCTTTCTTCCTCCCCTGTGAACTTCACAACCTTTGTCCTCCAGCACACAGGTGTCCCATCCCCCGCACATCCTCCCTGTGGTGGGGAGGGGCCCCCTTCCAATGTTTGATGTTAATTTTTCAGCGTTGTAGAAGGACCACCCGGAGAGCTTGTTTAAAGGCAGCTTCCTGGGCCTGACTTCTGTCTTCCTCAGTAAGTCTGGACTGGAGATGGAGAAGTGGCACTTCTAATGGCTCCCAGGTGCTGCTGATCGGAGGACGCCACTCTGAGACTCACTGACGGCTGTGAGGCTGTGAGCAAGGGTGCCAGGAAGGAATTCACAGGACTCAGGAAGCAGAAGAGGCAAGTACCCTTCGCTGGGGACCCACTCCCAGTGGCCAAGCCAGAGATTTGGTCACACAAGTCCAAAGGGCCCATGTATAAGGATGTCCACTGAGGTCTAGTCTGTGGTCACATTGAAGGAAAGGCCATCTAAGCGTTCTCTTCATTGTTAGTGACTTTTAGTATCTCTGTATGTGGCATATTGGTACTTTCCCTTTTGCAAATCACTATCTTTTTTTTTTTTTTGAGTCGGGTCTCACTCTGTTGTCCAGGCTGGAATGCAGTAGCATCATTACAGCTCACCGCAGCCTCCACCTCCTGGGCTCAGGTGATCCTTCCACCTCAGCCTTCCAAGCAACTGAGACTACAGGTGCATCACCACGCCCTACTAATTATATATATATATATATATATATATATATATATATAATTTTTG
>NW_007246222.1:1274055-1285597 GCF_000164805.1 Carlito syrichta | reverse complement strand
TCAAGCGATCCTCCCACCTTGACCTCCCAAAGTGCTGGGATTATAGCCAGTGGCCACTGTGCCTGACCTCAAATCATCTACAATCTTTTTGTAGAAAAAAAAAATAATTTTAAACAGTTTGTTTATTCTAGACATGTATCGCTTGCTGTTTTATGCAATGAAAATGTCTTCTTTGAGCAGGCCGTCTGTCTCTTTCCTTGTTGATGGCATCTTTCACTGAGCAGAAATCCTTAAGGGCTGCCTTATGTTCTCGTCACCATTCAGAGTTTTTGATGAAATAGCTCATTTATATTTTGCTTGCTTTTTACACAATCCCCCAACCAGGCCTCTGGTATGAGTCTATAGGGAGCTGTGTTAAGGACACTTAGAGTTATAGAGACCATTTTCACGCAAAACCATGCCCACCTTTCATCCTGAGCTGTAAATCCAACTTTTGCACCCTGGCCCCTCTTCTGTGAACATGAGTTCTTTTCCAGAGCATTTCTACCCCTTGTACACAGGGACCCCGGGTAGGCCTTCCCCCTGAACTGTGACTCACTTGGACTGCACAGAAAACACTTGTCAGCATGCCCAGTGGGTCCCTACACTGCATTGTAAACAACAGGAGTTTAATTCCTCCATGGCCCCCTTGAGAGAAACTTTTCATCTTGTGTGTCTCAATGGGTCCCCAGTCAGACACTGCTGCTCTTATGGTGAGCAAACAATATTATAGCGAATGCCCAGGTGCATACACAGTGCTGAATGGCATGAGAGGGAAGGATTTTGTTTAGTGGGGTCACCTGGTGGGCTCTCACTGAGGATGGGATACATGGGTAGTTTGATTCTCTGAGGAAGGAGAATTGAGGGGTTGACCTTAGTGTCCCCCATGAACGACTTTAAGAGGCTCACAGAGTGGGCTCTCAAGGTGACAGACACAGACAGTCAGGCTGGCATTGCCACGAAGGCCAGTTCCCAGCCTGGACAATTGCCTAGGCTCGGGATCAACAAGGTTTGTTTGTTTTTTTTAACCATAGGGTAAATATTTTAGGGTTTGCTGGCCATACAGTCTCTTCTACAGCTATGCCCTTTGTCAATATAGCACAAGAGCAGTCATTGGGTGTTCTGGGATCCAGTAAAACTTTATTTATAAAAATAGGTCAGATTTGGCCAACTCCCAGCCTAGGCTGTCAAATATGCTGACAGTGGAACAAACAGCTGATACTTTCAAAAGGGTTTTGACATTTCATAGATGTTTTGATTGGCTTGAATAAGGCTGAAATCACAAAAACTAGATGTGGCAGGTTTGTGATAATATTGATGCTGTAATTATTATATCTAATATATGATGGAGTGCCCAGGAAGAGACTTAAAATGGGAAGGGATGTAGATGGCTAGACAGCATGGGAGTCGTTTGTAATTGAGCTTGCTCTGACCAACAGCCCCAGGGCTGGCTCTACTGCCATCAACTCAAATAAGATTTTGATTCTTTGAGTTGGGCCTGGTAGGCAGGAGAACATAGACCAAATCAGTATTATTTTCAGGGCCCTAAATCCACCAGCATAAATGAGTTAGGGAGATGCCCTAGAGAAGAAGTCAGCCAATTCTAGCCCATAGGTAAAATCCAGAGCACTCCCTGTTTTGTTTTAAATTTTGTTTTATTGGAACACAGCTATTTTAGTCCATTAATGTTATAATAACGAAATACGTAGGCCTGGTATGAAAAACAGAATAATTTATTACTCACAGTTCTGGAGGCTGGGAAGTTCAGATAAACATGCCAGCATCTGGTGTCCGGTGAGGACCTTCTTGCTATGCCCTCATATGATGGAAGGCAGAAGGGCAAGAGGGACAAAGGCTATGTCCTCACATGGTTCTTTGTGGAAGCACAAGCTGGCCAAATGTTGCATGAAGCCTCATTTAATTAATTTTTTTGAGTTGAAGGTCACCCCAGCATCAACCTACTGGGTTCCAGTGATCCTTACGCCCCAGCCTTCCAAGTAGCTGTAACTATAGGCACGTGCTCCCACGCCAGGCTAATTTTTTTTGACTTATTGTAGAAATGAGGTCTTGCCAAGTTGTCCAGGCTGGTCTTGAACCCGCGGGCTCAGGCAATCCACTCCCCTTGGCCTCCCAAAGTGCTGGGATTACAGGCTGAATTACCAAGCCTAGCCACAAAGCCTCTTTTATAAGGAGGGCCTTAGTCCCATTTGCAAGGAGGAGCTGTCTGGCCTAATCACCTCTGAAAGGCCCCACCCCTGCATGCCATCACGTGGGCAACACTTGAGTTTTGGAGGGAAAACATTCAGATCACAGCACCACCTGTGGCCGCCATTTGCATTTTGTCCATGGCTTCTTTTGCACAACAGTGACAGAGCTGAGTAGTTGCAGCAGAGATATATGGCCCTCAAAGCCTAAAGCATTTGCTAGCTGGCTTTTTACAAATGTATTTCATGACCCTTTTGTTACAGCCTCAGAGAGGGAAAGAATTGTAATTAAGATCTGCTGTCTTTCCTTTCTGATGGCAAGATGGAGTAAGATTTGGCTAGGACTGAGAGCCCAAAGTAGCAGTGGCTGGTATCAATGCTTTGGCCCCTGCTGCACTCAGCACTGGGCCTGTCTGTGGTGAACACACCATTCATGCCACCCGCTTTGCTGCCACTGCTGTGTGGCTGCCACTGGGCTCCGTGATCTCATTGCCTGCAGCTGTGGGGTGGCAGCTTAACAGTGTGGCTGGGGGAAAGGAAGGAGGTAGCTGTGTTGCCTGTTACTCACATTACTTCTCCTGTCTTCTCTGACCCAGGGGATGTAGGCTTGGTGGAGGGAGGCATTTTCCTCAGCATGTATGAGTCGGTTAGGACTCAATTCAGCTGCAAATAAGGAAAACCCAAATGACAATGATGTGAGCAAGATGAAAGTTTTTTATTTTTATTTGTTAAAGTTTCACAGTGATATGGAAAGTCCACAATCATTAGAGATTCAGGCTCTTTCTAGTTCTCTCTCTCTCTCTCTTTTTTCCTATCTTTAGCATATGTTTTCTCTTCTCAAGTTTGCCTCATGATAGCAAAAGGGCTGCTGGAGATTAGTAATTATACTTATGCTCCAGGTGGCATTGATTTTCCAGGCAGCAGAGGGGAGGTGGGTAGAAGGGTAAGGTGGGGCACATCTATCCGAAATTGATTCTATCTGAAGAACTTTTCCAGAAGCTCCATTAGCAACTTCTGCTTTTATCTTATGACTTAAATTGTGCTGCCCACCCATAAAAAGCTAATCTGAAGTCCGAAGCCCTCAACATCTCAGAACATGACTTTATTTGGAAATAAGGTCATTGTAGATGTATTAGTTAAGATGAAGTTATCCTGGTGTAGGGGGTCCTAATCCCTAATCCAGTGACTGGTGTCTTCATAAGAAGATGGTCGTGTGAAGACAGAGACACACAGGAAGGACACAAGTGACAATGAAGGTAGAGACTGGAGTGACGTAGCCGCAAGCCCAGGGCTTCCAAGGGTTGTCAGCAAACCACAAAGAGCTGGCAAGAGGCAAGGAAGGATTTCCTTACAGTTTTCACAGAGACCACGGCTTTTCCACCACCTTGATTTTAAACTTTCAGGTTCCAGAACTGTGAGATTATAATATCCCATTGTTTTAAGTCACTGCAATGTGACAGCAGCCCTAAGAAGGAATCTGTTTCTCACTGGCCAAATATATCTGAAAGGGAGACTGAGAAATGTCATTTTTCTGGCTCATTTCCACTGTAAGGAAGAAGGGAAGAATGGGCCATGGAGAGGGCAGCATACCTCAGCCACAGATGCTCACAAATGAGGTTTTAATGGTAACTTCTCATCTCGCGAGTACTACTCCGAAGCACCTTTCCCTGAGAAACTGGTGGGGATGGTGGATTTTACTATGGTGTCCTTCCCTTTGGAATAGTGTTTAGTTTTGTCTTTTCCCAGTCTATGAACTCTGGCTTCTTTTCCAGACCTTCCTGACAGCCCTGGGAAGAAAGACACATAGCTGACCCCCAAATTCTCATGACTCATGTTCATGGCCTCTAGATGACTCTAGTGGTCCAGGTGGGATACAGCTTTTTACCCTGATTCTGGCAGCCAGCCTAGGTTACTGTCTTAGCTTCCTGTGGACACCTCCACACTACCTGAGGTCATTGACCTTACTCTTACACGCTTACTCTCCTTGATAATGTAATTCTTCTAAGGCTTAAACTTTCAAAGATGTTTAACATGACCTTGAACTTACATAAGAGTATAAGAGGGCATCCAAGGTCATGCAGGATGTTCTTGCAGTTAATCTTGACCGAATTGGCCTATGAAATGTGATGGTATCAACCTGTTGACTCAACACTGAGACTTTCTCCTGCTCTTCAGTAGGGTTTTTCTGTCATTTAAGTATGTGTCTCTGGTTCCACATGTTTGACCTCCAATTAACTCCTGTCCCACCGTCCTGCCCCAGTGTCCTGTTGTGTATGTGTCATCATGGCCAATCCAAGTTGATGTCAGTGTTTGCCTTCTCTAGGAATTCAGGGTGTGGTTGTTTGAATGAAAGTGGGACTTTGATTACCCACATGAGAATAAGATTTGAGTGGCATCTGCAGAGAAGAATCTCAGATCTTAAGATGTCCTTTTGGAGCTCGAATTCACTGGTTTGACATGGAGCAGTGGTAATTTAGTACTAACCTGACACTCCAAATTGTTGGTTACCAACCTTAGTGGTGTGCGCATGCTTTAGAAATTTCTTAATGAGAATAAATTTTTCTTTTGAGTTGGAGTTTCACTCTGTCGCCCAGGCTGGAGCGCAGTGGCACGCTCACGGCCACCCCAGTGTTGACCTTCTGGGCTCCTGCTATCCTTCTGCCTCAGTCTTCCAAGTAGTTGGAACTACAGGTGTGCACTACCACACCTGGTTAATTTTTAAAAATTTTATTGTAGAGATGAGATCTCACCATATTGCCCAGGCTGGTCTCGAACCCATGGGCTCAGGCAATCCTCTCGCCTCGGCCTCCTAAAGTGCTGGGATTACAGGCTTGAGTCACCGCGTCCGGTCAAGAATCAACATTTTTTTACCCCACTAAACTAGTCTCAGGAATATTTACACGTCTTAGTCCATTCAGGCTGCTATAAAGAGATGCCATAGACTGGGTGGGTTATAAACAACAGACATATATTTCTCAGAGTTTTAGAACTGGGAAATCCAAGATTGAAGCACCAGTGAATTTGGTGTCTGGTGAGAACCTGCTTCCTGGTTTGTAGACGGCATCTTCTTACTGTGTCCCATGTACTCCACATAATGGAAGGGCGGAGGGGGTCTCTCTCAGGTCTCTTTTATAAGGTTATTAATCCTATTTGTGAGGGCTCCTAATCACTTCCCAAAGTCACCCCTTTTTAATAGCATTACCTTAAGGGCGAGGGTTTCAGCATATGAATTCTGAGGGACACAGACATTTGGATCATAGCATTACATTCACTTTTCTTCTCAATGCATCAAGACTGGTAAGGGGTATTAGCATGTCAGGACTCTTTCTTTTCAAAGCCACGCTGTTGTTTTTTTCTTGCACTTTTCTAACTTGTTGTAAACTGATTTGATCGTGATTCTCCTCCCAGGATCATCTCAGCAAAGAAAGAAATTGTATACAAGCACCCACACGTCTGGCTACTGGGTATGCCTGTAGTAATGACCACGGGAAAGAAAGGACCCAGGGCTCCTTAAGGTCCTGTCCCTCCTGAGTAGGGAGTGATATGAGATATTTTATTTTTGAGTCATATTCTCACTAGTCACCCAGACTGGAGTATGATGGCACGCCACCGCAGTTTCGACCTGCTGGGCTCAGGAGATTCTTCCGCCTCAGCCTTCCATGTAACTGGAACTACAGGCGAGCATCACCATGCCTGGCTAATTTTTTGATTTATTGTAGAGACAAGGTCTTGCCAAGTTGCCCAGGCTGTTCTTGAACCCCTGGGCTCAGACAATCCTCTTGCCTTAGTCTCCCAAGATGCTGTAATTATAGGCTTGAACATCTTGGGCACCATTTGAGTACAATTAGATTAGAAAGTATTAATTATCGGCAGCGTTCCAGGTGTTTTTATGTGTTATTTCATTTAATTCCATGACTGTCCTGTGTGGGAGATATTTCTAACTTTATTTTATAGGTCTGGCAACTAAGGTTTTCACACTGACCTATCTCAAATCCTAGGTGCTTGCAAGAGGTGAAACAAGTTTTCAAATCTATGTTTGTCCATCTACAAAGCTCTCAGTCTTACAGTGGGAGAATAAGAAGGAGAGAAGACGTCTGTTGTTTTTAGACAAGAAGGCGTTTCAGTGATAAGACTGGACACTTGGGACAGCTTTATTTCTTTTACTTGAAAAACTGAGGATTTCCATGGGGAAAACCATGTTTATAACGTGTATCAGTCAGAAAAGACCCAGTTCACTGCTGTAACAAACATCCTCCAGAAACTAAGTGGCTTGAAATGACAAAGGCTTATTCCTCACTCATACTGTATATAAATTGTAGATTTGTAGGGAGTTTCTGCTTAAACTAGGCGTTCAGGGACCCACTCAACATGGTACTGCTAGTCTGGAAATGTGTCAGTTGCTGTGAATGAGAGAAAAAGAGAAAAAGTCCAGAGGGTCTTGAACCTACAACCACATGCTCCTGCCCAGAGGTGACACTCATCACTTTTGTTTGGAACATATGGATCAGGACCAGTCACAAAACCCCACTAATGACTGCAAGAGATCCAGGAATCCCAGCCTGATCTGGGAAGCACTAACAACTACTTATGACCCAAAGAGCCCCTGCCAGGTCCGAGTCATTAAAACTTGGATATTATACTTATCACGAGTTCTTTTTTTAAACATTCATTTTAATTTTTTAAAAACATTGCCTTAAGACCTTCTTAATCTTGATCACTGAGTTTCTAGCCTTCCCACAAATTCTGTATCTGAGCCCTGTCTTCATTACAAATAGAGGAAAGATTTTTTAAAAATACCAGAGGTTTGACAGAAATTTTGTTTTCATGGTAGAACCCAAGAGAAAAGCAATACTTACAGAGAGGTAAGGGTACAGTTGACATCTCCATAAATATTGGCAGATAAAGAAAACAGTGAGAAACACACTCTAACAGAAAAGACAAAAAGAAGGTCAATTGGAGACGAAGATTCCAGAGGTACTCGTTGCTCCCTTCTCCATGTAGTCAGCACATTGTGTAGGAAACCTTTTGTGTTCAATTTCCCCAGTGATCTTCCAAGTACATCATGAAGACAATTAAAGCCCGTATTCCAGAACCACAAAGTTTTCAGCGATCGGGCTAAGGTTAATCAGTGTGAATTGAACGAAACAGCTTGTTCAAGTAAAATCGATTGAAATCTTGATGAGCAAAAATGGAAATTTCGGCTGCCAGTGTTTACTTCCCTTTCTGAGGAGCATTGTTGTGTAAAATTTTTAGAAGCACTACCAGGGTCCCATAGAAGCTTCCGTAAGATGTCAAAGGTATTGATTTGGGTAACGACCCAGGATGTTTTCAATGTATCGAACTATACACACAGAGCAATTTAACTTATTTTGATACTTGGTATGATTTTTCTTTTAACCCACGTCTCCCGAATTTTGTGCTTATGTGGATTTCATGTGGGTGTGAATCTATAAAATTGACCTAGATTCTCTCTCAGTAGTAGAATCGATCTCCTTTTCTTCTCCCATGTGCCTTGTAAAACGTATCTGTGAACTGGCCTGATGAGTTGAAAAGAGAACTTCTTCAAAGACCAGAATCATTTGCTAAACGTGCTTCTGCTTTGAACATCAGTGAGTGTACACCTAAGTGTGGGGTGAAAGAGAGAGAATCTTCTTGACCATGATGTTGCTTTAATCTTCGGTACTTTATATTTTTTAGAAAACCCCAGCATCCCTAGAGCATCTTCACGAGGGAGATGATCACCCCATCATTGTCTACGAAAACAAGAAAGGCTTGAGTTTCTGAGAAATGCTCTGTCTAGAGCTCTTGAAGCACAGTGTGCTGTTCTCAGAAGGCTGCCATTTATTGTTTGACATCAAGTCTTCTTAAGGAATTTGTTCACAGGGTCCCCTCTGGAAGAATAACTTGGCAAACAAACTTTGCTACAACTGGGAGGGATTTAGCACCACATTAGTAAATCACAGCCAGTGGGCTCACACTCCCCATTGCCTCCCTGGGGATAATTAGCGTCTTAGAGAGATGCATTAATATCTGTCCTCTGGGAGAAGTTGGTTAATGCAGCGGTCCCTAACCTTTCTTGCATCAGGGACTGGCATCATGGTTACGTTTTTTTCATGGGTGGGAGGAGGAGGGGAATGGTTTGGGAGTGATTCAAGTACATTATGTTTATTGTGCACTTTATTTCTATTATTATTACATTGCAATGTATACTGAAATGATTATATAACTCACCATAAAAAAAGGAGTGCAGACAGAAGTGGTCAATAAAATAATAGGCAGGCCACACACAGAACTAAAATAAGGGTCAGATTCTGACTTAGAGCCTGCCACCAGACGCAGCTGTACAATTGAAGTACATCAACTCACTTGCCACTCACATAGGGTTTTGATATAAGTCTACAAGCAATTGATTTATGATGGTCTCTGCAGTCAAACCTCACTGCTAATGTTAACCTGTATTTGCAGCCATTTCCCAGTGCTGGCATCACCCCCTCAGCTCCACCTCAGATCATCAGACATTAGATTCTCATAAGGAGCATGCAACCTAGGTCCTTCGCAAGCGCAGGTCACAAGAGGGTTTACGCTCCTATGGGAATTTAATGCCGCCGCTGATCTGACAGGAGGCAGAGCTCAGGCAGTCATGTGAATGATGGGGAGTGGCTTTACAGATGAAGCTTCCCTGGCTTGCCCACCCCTCACCTCCTGCTGTGAAACCCAGTTCCTCAGTCTGTGGCCTGGGAGTTGAAGACACCTGGGTTAATGGGCACAAAAATACAGTTAGCCAGGTGTGGTGGCTCATGCCTGTACTCCCAGCACTTTGAGGGGCAGAGGCAAGAGGATTGCCTGAGTCCAGGGATTCAAGACCAGCCTGGGCAACTTGGCGAGACCTCATCTCTACAATGAATTAAAAAATTAGCTGGGCATGGTGGTGCACACCTATAGTTCCAGCAACTTGGAAGGCTGAAGTTGAAGGATTGCCTGAGCCCAGCAGGTTGAGGCTGTGGTGGCTGTGGGCATGCCACTACATTCCAGCCTGGGTGACAGAGTCAGACTCCGACTCAAAAGACAAAAAACCAACAAACAAACAAAAAACAGAGAGAAGGAATACGCTGTAGTATTTGATAAGATGGTAGAGAAATTATAGCTAACAATAATTTATTGCATTTTTCAAAATAGCTAGAAAAATTGTAATGTTCTCAACACAAAGTAAAGTTAAATATCTGAGGTGATATTGTAAAAAGAAAGATCTCCTATAAACAACCTATCATTGTGCATCAAGGAATCGAGTCCAAAGTCAGTAAAAGATCAGCACAAAAATAAATAAATAGATAATATAAAACAAAACAAAACAAAATATCTGAGGTGATGGATATCCCAGTTACCCTGACTTGATCATTGTACATTATATTTATGTATCAAAATATCGCACATACCCCCCAAATATGTACAACTATGACATATCAATGAAAAAACAATAATAATATAATATTTGTTACCTGGGATTATACTTACTAACAGGAGGTTCTGCTGGTTTTTGGGGAAAGAGTCATTAAGATTCTCTGGGAAAGAGCTCCTTAGAAGAATATTCCAGGTAAGGAAGGAGCATACAAGAAGAGATTTTTGCACTTGGGTTATGGGTAACCAAATATGTAACTAACTCTTAGACAGGGTTTTGAAAGGTGAAGTAGGAGTTCTTCAGGTTAACAGGGAGGTGCGCTGAGGGGGACAGCCAAGGTACATGGAGCACATAGATCAATGTGGAGACATATGGCATGGACGATGTAGGAGCCACTCCAGGGTGCTTTTCCAGCTCTGGGAATCAATCCTCAATTCTCTTACAGGGAGATGAAAGCATCTGGATATTGGCGTTACCCTCACCTCCCACAGTGGAGGTCCTTCGTTTAAAGCTAAAGTAGTCTCCTTGTTAAAAAGTTGACCAAACCCCGAAGTATATGGACACTCCAGAGCCCCATTGGGGTCAAGCAGAGCCTGGGACTGCCCCTGAAACTGCACAACTCTTTATTTGGCTTCTACTGCCCCCTTATGGGTCCTGTGGGAGTCCATTCTCTGCCCATCACTGGGGCCCAAACCTTGGCCCAAGGTCTCCATCTGGAAGAACCCAGCCTCAGACAGTGCTTATCAGAACAGGAACTGAGAAGGGCCACGGGAGTTGTGTATTCAGAAATTGTAAATACAAAATCGAATGAATGTATGTGGCATGTAAAAATGCTTTCCCAGCACTTTGGGGGCCAAGGCAGGAGGATTACTTGAAGCTGGGGGCTCAAAACCAGCCCAGGCAACATAGCTAGACCTCATCTCTACAAAATATCAAAAAATTAGCAGGGCTTGGTGGCATGTGCCTGTAATTCCTACTACTCAGGAGGCTGAGGCAGAGGAATTGCCTGAGCCCGAGGTCCAGGCTGCAATGAGCTGTGATCATGCCACTGTGCTCCAGCCTGGGTGACAGAGGGAGACCCCGACTCAAAAAAAAAAAATGCTGTGTAAACTGTAAAGTGCTTTACTATGTCAGCGGTTATTGTTTTCCATGTCCCACTCTCTTTCCCGACAGACCTTGAGAACGCTTATCCCTGTTATACTCTCCTCCTTTCCCTGTTGTTCATTAACGTCCTTAAGAACATTCTCTGCGGCTGGAACTCCTACTACCTGGGGCTGTGGGGCGGGGCCCATGGAAACAGACTGCTGAATTCTGGGTGACAGATTCTACCCCTCCACTCCCATTGATTTGTGGCTTCCATTTGGCCCCTTGGAGACTTCCTGGGGCTTCGTGTCTTAGCACTTTGCTTAGCCCCATAGGGCTATTTGTTTTATAAACTCAACTCCTTAAGCCCAATGGAAAACAATCTCTTCAAAGCAGCTCTTTCCATTCTGTGAATACAGAAGAAAAAAAAAGCAGCAATAAATCAGAAACTTCTCATCTGAAACAGTTGTGTTATCTTTTTTGGCACCGGCCCTTGGAGAGCGGGTGGCGCAGTCAGATGGAGCCCCTCGTCCACCTCTGGGGTCCTCAACCGCTGATGCAACATCCTGGCTGCGATTGAACGTGGTGGAGCCTGGCCACTGGCTTGATTTAATGCTCTCCTTAGCTGGAATCCCTTTGCCCCAGGCTCAATCAGCCATACAGAATGATCCTCTGACAAGTTGACAGTTTTTGCTTCAAAGATGTAAAGTCAGTGGGGGAAACCTACAAGAGGGTGCTTCTCCTTTTAGTCAGTTACTTTGGAAAAGTAATCATCAGGGTTAGTAGTCAGTTTTAGGGGAAGTTGGGTAGGAAGTCAGGCCATTTATAGAATTTTCTCCTGGGTTTAACATAACAATTTTTTGAAATTTTTTCCTTTCCT